>NC_086247.1:2086084-2240967 GCF_021018805.1 Prinia subflava | reverse complement strand
GAAGGCAAGAGGACCAGGGAGGAACTCTGCTGCCACACTGCCTTGGGGTGTGCCACAAGCTGGACTTTTTACTGACCCATTCCAGGAGTCCGAGTGCAGGAACAGAAATGTTTTTTTTCTTTCCAGAGCTCAGGCAGATATTTGGGAGAAATTGTTCCCTTCGAGGGTGGTGAGGCCCTAGCACAGGTTGCCCAGAGAAGCTGTGGCTGCCCCATCCCTGGAAGCGTCCAAGGCCAGGTTGGATGGGGCTTGGAGCAGCCTGGGGCAGTGGAAGGTGTCCCTGCCCAGGGCAGGAGGGCTGGAATTAGGTGATGATCAAGGTCCCTTCCCACCCAAATGAGATGATCTTTAAGGTCCCTTTCAGCCCAAGCCATTCCATGATTCTGTGATTCACATCAAAGAACTTTCATTCTATGATTCACATCACAGATCTTTCATTTCCTTTTGAACCTTCTACTAATTCCTAATTAGACATTGGAGGATATTCTCACCCACTTGACAAGTTTTGTCTCAAATTTCCTGCCCTTTTATTTCTCCAAACCCATTAAAAATCTTCTCCTAACTCCCCCAGCAGTGACACACTTCCAGTTCTTGTCTTCCTGCTCCTCCTCAAAATGGGTCTAGCAGGAATGTCCCACACAGAACATCGAGTTCTAACATTTCTCTCTTTTATTTAAAAACACAGAAAACCCCAGATGCTGCCATGAAAAAAAAATTGTCTTCTGGTCAAGAAACAACTTAGATATTCCAAGAAAAAGAGTTTTAGGGAACTCTTACCATCAAATACTGTGATGAAACCTCTTTGCTCTGCTCTGTGCTTAGGTCTTGGCTCTTCTGCTCTGCTGTCACTGGATTTTATGAGGGGATTTTTTTGTGTTTTGTTTCATTTTTTCTGCTCCTGAGTGAGCTCCTATCACAGAAGTGCTGGAAAATCATCTTCAGCCTGGAGATCTCTGTGCCTGGGGTGTGAAAGTGCTGGAGCAATGAATGTTGGAGCATGGCTTTCCCCAAACCACTGTCAATTGAATCAACCTTTATATTCCTTCTTCCAGCACAGCCGTGTTGTGTGGATGCTGTGGAAGCCATGGGAAGATGAAGTTCAGGAAAAATAATTAATATTGTTTATTATTTATGAAACTCTTGTTCATCTAAGTAGATTAGTAGATCTTCCATCTGAAGATTTTTAATCCCCACCAATGGTGTTGTTTCAGGGTATTTATTTGTTTGTTTAAGGGCAGGTAGTGACAGGAAAAGGAGGAATGACCTTATGATGAAGGAGGGCAGGTTTAAATTGTATATTGGGAAGGAATTCTTCCCTGTGAGGGTGGTGAGGCCCTGGCACAGGTTGCCCAGAGAAGCTGGAAGTGTCCAAGACCAGGCTGAGCAGAGCTTGGAGCAGCCTGGGGTAGGGGAAGATGGACTGGAACAAGATTAAGGTCTCTTCCAACCCAAACCATGCTAGGATTCCATCGTTCCCTGCTGGCTGGGGATTTGGGAAATGGTTTAGAACTTCTACCTGAAAAGCACAGTCCAGATGGAGCCCAGCGTAGCCTGGGGAGGGCCTGTGGGTGTTGCAGGCTGGGTGAGTTGGAGGGCTCGCTAGACAGGGAATGACTTATCCTTCCCACTTGTCCCCAGCCTGAAGGATGTTCCTGTAAACTGATGCACAGAGAAACAGCACCAATAACAGCTGAAAATGTGCATCATTCCTACAGATTCCTGTCATGACAACTGCAGGTCTGCTTTCCATGTTCCCTCTTCCCCCTCCAAAATTAGCTCCTGCTGTTCCCCAGACAGGATGGGGATTTAAAACTCTGGCTGAACAAGTCTGTCCCCAGACCAGTCTGAAATGTTCTGAAACACTGATGACCAAGCTTTTTAATTTGCTGTATCAAGACTCAAGAACCAGAACCACCTTGGGACTGGCTCATCCATCCCTAGGCAGGAGCTACTCAACCCACCCCTGATCCTTACCCAGTCCTTCCCTAATAATCTGTTCCCAAAACCAATGAGGGAGCTGCCACATCCAGATTTATTCCTGTGTCTTGTAGGTGTTCGGGATTACAAAAAAATTTCCTCAGGTTGGATGGGGCTCTGAGCACCCTGGGCTGGTGGAAAGTGCCCCTGTCCCTGGAATCACATGGTCTTTAAGTGGAATTAGATGGTCTTTAAGGTCCTTCCCAACCCATGTGCTCCCTGTGGGGTCACCACATCTGGAGTGCTTTTTTCACAGCCTCCTCCATGCAGAGAACATCTCAAAGCTGACACGGGAGGAGCCTCCCTTCCCTCCCATCAAATCCTTGCTGGAGACTGTCACTGCCTCAGAGCTGCTGAACTTACAAAAGGAACAAAGGAGTTGTTTGCAGGATACGTGTTGGGAAGAGATTAAACCTGACAACTCAGCTACGGAGCCTTCCCTAGGCGAGGAGAATATACAGAACTGAATTCTATTTTCCCTCTTCCCCAGCTGCTGGAGGAAGGATCATCCCCCGAGTCCCTGGGATTTAACCCTGTTCTGCAGACACTCACTAAACAACCTCTGTCTAGTTAGTGCAGCACTCATCCTTCATGCTCATGGCTTGATCATCAGGTGGGGATTGGGAGGAAGAGCCTGTTGGAATAAGTCTTTCCCAGTCTCAGGGAAGGAAGGAGAAGGGATGATGCTGGGTCAGTACTTCAAGTGATTGCTCAGGACCAGTCAGGGACAGCCAGAGTTGCACTGCTCCAGTCAAGTGGGTTCATTACCCTTCACAATCCTTGTTTTCAGACATGTGTCTCTTTTGACTTCCAAAGCAACGCAGCCTCCCCTTCCCTGCTGCACCTGTAAACTCCACCCGAGTTTGGACAAATGTCAGGGCAGGGTGGCAATCCCTAGGCTTGGAAAAACAAAGAAGGAAGGCCAGGACAATGGCAGGAGGTTGCCAAACTTTTCTACCCCACCCTAAAAAATTAGCCCTGATCTAAGCAGAATGACTGAAACCTCAATTCCAGCTCTTCTCAGCTGAAGGAGCTTTAGTGAGGTGATCCTTATTTTCCCATCAGGTTCATTGAGACATAGGGTGATGTTAGTTAGACAAAGTGACCATTTCCCATTCCAGTGTCCCAGCTGAACTGGCCTAACTGGTGCTAAGGAGAGGCTTTAAGGACAGACTGACCCTTCCTCACCCCGCAGATAGACAGATTTCATTCGCAATGGTATTTTTGAGGTCCTCTAGGCTGCAGCCTGCCCGAGGTATCTCACAAGGACCAGGACAATCGCTTCCCTGCTCCGGAGCTCTTGGCCCGGGGCCATCCTGATCTGCATCGATTCTCCTCCCCCGGATGCCACCAAGGTTCCCCTCTGCAGATCGTTGTCTCCTTGGCAACCGAACTACATCAAATCGAAACGGGCTGGAGCTCACCAGCCTGCAGAGCTGCGAGAGGGGAAGGATGAGGGAAGCCTTGGTCTGGCTCATGAGGAGCACCACACAGACAGACCCACTGGGATTTTTCTCAGATTCCAGCTCCTGCTGCGGCTCCCGTGTGTGACAAGTCTAACAGCTCACCCACCCCTTCCCAACATTCCCTGTTGGAGGAGAACTTTGGTGCCTCCAGGCACTGCCCCATCCATCCCTGATGGATCCCACAAATCTGTCTCCAATTGTTTCGAGCCCTTCCTGCTCCTACACAAAACTTGATTATGGGGACATGGCCCAAAATTAAACCTACTTCATGTGTTTAATTCTCCCCTCTGGCTGTGGGTGAAGGTGCTTGTGGGGATGTGTTGGTTGGGTATTTTGTGTTTTCTTCCCTCCCCCTGTGTGGTGTAACTCTGGTCTTCTTTCAGCATCCCTGGGCTGTTTGCTTTGCAAGCAGATCTGGAAGGTCTGGCTAATTTTGGCTTTAAATCAGAATCAGCAGAGGAAAATGGTACAGAACAGTAAAGAATGGTTTAAAACCAACAAAATTAATCACCCCGCTCCAGGCAATTATTTCATTTCTTCTTCACTTCGCGTCTTCTTTTCTTCTCACTCACCTTCAGAAACTGAATCTCCTCTTTTCCTTCCAAGTGTTCCCCAGCCCAAAAGTCACCTTGAAGACTGTCAGATATTCAGTGTCTGAAAACTCAGACCCAAAGCAGAGGAGAAAAAAGACAAAATCCAAACATCTCAAACTTGAGTGAGCATGCAGTGATCCCAATTCTTCCATCTTCGGAAGGCTGGGCAGACGAAGGGGAAATCTCATCGAAAGACTGCTTTGCTTTTAGTCTATTTTTTAAATAAATATTGATATTTTAATTTTTTTTCCCTGGCAATGACTTCAAGGGGTAGAAGTCAGTAAGGGCAGAGGCGTTTAGAAGTGCAAAGAACCTAAGTCCCAACTCCTCCTGATGCAATTCCTTTACAAACAGCACCAGTTGTACTTTTGGAAGGACATCATTAGACAAGCATTTTTCCCTCCAGCCCCTGGCAAAAAGTCAACATTTGCATTTAAATAGTTCTTTTGCTACCAAACAGAGGAGTGTTACAGAATAGCTGCAAGGAGATAAAGATTCCTTTAAGACAGAGAGAGAGGGGGGGAAAATCTTAACCTCAGTGAAAGCCCAGCCCTCTTCCCATGTGCTGTCAGCAGAGGAGAGGTTATTTATGCATCCCCGAGTGTGCCCGCTGAGATATAATCTACTGCTCTCAGGAGCCTCTGCTTGCTGGAGGTGGAATTATAAGAATTAAAAATTACAAGCGTAAAACAAGGCCAGTCTAAAATGAAGTATTACCCAGTGGGTGTAAATAATTCATGGGCAAAATAACCCTCCCGGGTCCCCCATTGATTCATCTCACTGCACAGATGCAGAGATAGGAATAATCTGTTGGAGGGGTGTTGGAAAACCTCCACGGTGCTTCCAAGGGGCCAGGGTGGTTCCCATGAATGGCTCCGTGGGGAACGATAAGTGACGGCACAAAATGGACTTTCCTCTGATGATAAAACCTTTCTCAGAGCTGACCAATGGAAAAGCAAACACCATTTGGTGAAGGAAAAAAAAAAATTAAAAATCATGTTTTACTAGTGTGCTCCAAGCAGTGAGCGCCAGTAATTTTCCCTGAAGGACCCACCAAAACCTTCTCTGGCAAATATTTACCTTTCAGCACAATCAAATCCCTTTCCAAAGGAAAAGCCTGGCTTTTAGGAAAGGCCTGTTGAGTGCAGGCTGGCTCTGTTTGAGGTTAGAGGTGCAGTGTGGATGAGGGGTGGGAAAGACCTGCAAACCCCACAGGAGTAATGGTTGAGAATAAAGTGGAAAAGTCAGGATGAGAGCTGGCTGGTGGCTGGTTCCTGAGAGGAAAGGTGCTGTCACCTTTTTTCTGAGTGCCTGGGGACATGGTTTAGTGGTGGACCTGGAAGCGCTGGGTTAATAGTTGTGTCACCAAAACTGCAGGAGAAATAGAAACTCTCCAACTTTTTTTTTTTTTTTTTTTTTTTTTTTGGTGTTGGAGAATCAAGGTATTACTTTATCCTGGCCAGGTTGTGCAAAAGAAATAATTTCATCCACACATTGCCTGGGTTGTGCAGAGAAAATCCTTCCATCACACATGAATTTTACTATATTTTTCTCATACTTACCTAGTCAAAACCCTGAGAAATTCACTGGTTCAGTGTTCATTGGCCCCAAGGCCCAAGATCATTGATCCCTTTGCCTTCGATGTTAATTAGATTCCCATTCTATCTTCTCTTCTCTCTTATCCCAGACCAGGTGTCTCTGACCATGCCAGGGGTGATGTTTGATGTTCATTAATGGTCATTAATGGTCGCTATCTTTTGTGTATTTTCTGTGCTACTCCCAGTCTGTTGAGATGTTCAGCTCATCAGGCCTCGAATTCTGAAAGAGTCTTTTGAAAAGAAACTTCAATTCCCTTCCCCTGGGCAAAGGTGAACAAAACCCCTGACTAAAGTTATATAAAAATTTTAAACTCTGTATAATTTCCAACAGTTGGACTCCAGGATCTTAGAGGTCTTTTCCAGCCTTAGTGATTCTGTGATTCTGTTTTGTGATTCCAAGTTCATCAAACCTGGCCACGCTGAGAGACTGAACCAAGACAAGTTTTACCTGGGAGAGTACAAGGACAAAATTGTTTGCCCATCATGAATCCGTGGAACCACTTGTGGCAGGACACTGAAGAATTCTGTGGTTCCAGAAACCAATCCAGCAGATTTACAGACTAAAAAAAAAAAAAATCTATTCATGGGGATTAAAAAATAAATTCACCCCCTCTGGGCAGAGCTCACATTACACTTGTTCATCAGTGTGCCCATCATGGGTCCAAATGAGGTTCCTTTACCTACAACTTTTTCGGTAGCAGAAATCTTAGAATCAGAAAATGATTAAGGTTGGAAAAATCTCTGGGATCATCAGTTCCAGCTGTTCACCCATCACTGCCAAGTCCACCACTGAACAATGTCCCCAAGAGCCACATCCACACACCTTTAGAACACTTCCAGGGATGGTGATTTCACCACTTCCCTGGGCAGCCTGTTCCAATGCCTGACCACCCTTCCAGTGAAGAAATTTTCCCTGAAATCCAGTCTAAACCTCTCCTGGTTGATTTAATTGTATCTGATTATTCTCTTTGCTCTTCATCTCCCCAGTGTGTCTCTAGCAGGGTTTTTGTCTGTGCTGGAGTTCAAGTGCTAGACCAGAGTGTTTCCTTCTGGGAGGGTTTCGTTTTGTTTGATGTGTTTATCAGTCCATGCAGTTGTGTAGTTACAGCAGTTGCAGTATGGATGTGTGGGAATGGTGAGGAATTAATGAATTTTGGGATATTTCATGGAAAAAGAAAACCCTGTCTCATGCACATCTCCCAGAAGCTGTAGCTCTCTCAGTCACCACTAATCACACCAAAGGAGCTGGTGCATTGTCCTGCCTCGGTTTCTCACCTACTGGACTTTCCCTGGTGCACATTTGGTGTCTTCCAATAATTATTTTTAATTTTTTGAGCTGGTTGAGGGCATTTTCCCACTTTGTTTTCCAGAAAGAAAAGCTGGAATGAGGTTCTTTGTATCTGCAGATTGTAGTAGCAGACACTCACCTGTTTTTCATGGCTCTGCAAAGCTGGTGAACCAGTTAGAAAAAAGTTTCCTGCAAGTCAGAAACTGATTCTTGAGACAAGAAAAGGTTAATTACCTTCGGAGGAAGAGAAGAGCCAGAGGAAATACTTCTTGGACACTTAAGGATGCTTAAAGAACTTTGAAATAGGAAATGAGTAAGAAAAGAAGCCAGTGCTTGAATGGAGGGGACACAGCTCTGGCTACGGGGATTATTTATTCTCAAAGGAAACCTAAAGGAGCTAAACAAAGAAAATGCCACGCAGAGATCACACATTGTTTTTAAGGACAGCCCCCTAGACATGATCCCCGCTGCTGAGCTGTGACCCAGCTCCCAATCAATCTCTCCTTCCTGAAATGTCACTAACCTGCACTTAAGTGCAATAAGCCTTCCCAGCCTAATTGAAATTCTGAGCCAGAGTCAGGAGACATTTGCTTCAAGTAGTGTTTTAATTGTCTGCTCCCCAGGCTGGTAACAGAATATTTTGTGCCTTGTATTATTCAGGGAGACACCAGAGCTCAACCTTTCCCTTCAGGCTTGTGCCCCTCGTGTCCTGGGTTGCTGTTCTGTTCTTTATTTGGCCTCTGCTCACGCATTACCTGCGTGGATCCTCGTGTGCCTGCTCAGCCAGGGGTCAGAACCAGCCCATCTGCTTGGATGCAGCTTTTGGATTTCACTTTTTTATCTAGAAATAGATAATTTCCGGAGGCATCAGGCCGAATCCAGACCCCTGGGCTCCTCTAGCCTGGAGTTATCTTTTTTTTTTTTTCTTATGTTTAAGACAACTTCTTTTTCCCAAGCATTTGTCACTCTCACTTTCCATGCACCAGCTGCTGTAACCAGGAGATTATTCTGGCAGGGAGTGGAGGAAACTCAAACTCCCTGTGGCCTTTTCTCCCACACGTGCTGCACTGAAGCCATGTCCAAAAACTTGTGCACGAAACCAGGTGGAAAGTTACAGAAGTCACCAAAAAACATTGGATGAGGCCAGGCATCCTCAAGGAGAGGCAAAATGAGCTTTAATGACCATCTTGATCCTGGTTCCTGTTGAACTCTTGTTGGCATTGGGTCAAACCCCAGCCTGTGCTGAAGTTTGGAGGAAGTGGGTGATTCATTTCCCTGCCAGAACCTTCCTGTCCTCCCCATGAAGGGCATCCTACAAATGCCCCACATGGACTCAGCCATGCCATCATCTGTGGACCAGAATCAAGCAGAACAAAAACCTTCCTTACCTGTCTTGACTGTTTTATGTCGGCAGGTGCCACACCTGTCCAAAGAGGTGGGATTGGTTACAATCCCTTTCTGGATAATATTGTGATTCTGGGATTTGGTGAGGTTTTTGGGCTACAACAGTCCTAGTAAGAGCCACAGGGTTGTTTCCAGCTGGGATCCACGCCCATAGATCATGGCCACAGAGAGCAAAATTTGTCTTTCCTCTCCCAGTTTCAGCACCTTCCTATTTCCCATTATTATATATACCAGAGGCACTCCCACCTGGGAAATCAGGCAGAGGGAGGATGGCTCTTCTGAGGTCATGCATGAGATTTCTGAGCAGACATCCTGAGTCCTGTGATGCTGCTGGTCCTGCCCCTTCAGAGGGCACAGCTCCCTGCACACCTCAGCTGCCCTGGTTCCAGTTTGGTCTGAACACCTGCAGATCCTGTCCTGAGAGGGGACAGACAAAGGGACAGCTGGAGGTGGCTGTCAGCAAGCAGGAGCACCTGGATAGAGCGAGTTCACCACCTGCCTGCAGCAGGCAGGGTTGTTCCTTCTCCTTTTATGCAGCTTTGGCTTGTGGTTCCCGCTCATTCTAGCCACTTGTGGTTCTCTGCCATCTCTCATCCCTGATGAGAGAAGGATTTCTCTGACCAAAAAACATCCTCGATGTCTAAAGGAGGCCATTTGGTCTCCTTCTGTAATCAGCAGAGTGGAATGGGTGTTTCTAGCAACATGGCCAAATATAAAGTCTGTATTTTCAGAGTTCTTATTTTCCTCCTTTATTTATGAAGTGCCCGAGTGGCCAGATCTGCACCACAGACCTCTAAAACCACCTGGGCTGTTTATTGCTCACCTGGCAATGCTCTGGAGGGGGGGTCTGGGGTCTTGCAGTGAGCTCAGAATACAGATCAGGCTGCTTTTGTCTTATTCTCCTTTAAATCCTGCCCTGTGGGGAGAAGTGGCCCTCGTGAGGGGTGGAAATTGTGGTTTATGTGTAATTGATTTGGAGTTCCTCAGAGCTCTGTTCTCCTGTCAGTGCCTGAACAGCTGAGTGCTCCCGGCTGCAGGGGTGGAGACATGAGCTATGCCTGTTATTCATGGTCTTTCTTCTCACTCTTCCTAATAGCTCAGTCTCTACATTTTCTTTTTTCTTGCTAACATTTTTTGGGTGTAGCTTCAGTGATTTCTCACTCTCATTCCCACACATTCCCACTCTGCCTTTTGAGACAAATACTGAAGAAAAAAAAAAACCACCCCAAGGGTTGATAACAAGGTTGAATTTGACACATCTGGCGAGTTTGAGGGAGTGAAGCCCATTCCCATAATCCTTCCTCATAACCCAGCTTTGCCAGCACCATTTTTTATGCTGAGTTCCTATTTTGAGGTCCACACGTTCCCTTAGCTCCCACCAGGAGACACCAGAAGAGGCTCAGCCTCCAAGTTTGGACCCTTTATTTTTGATCTGTAAAGTGAGACCACTTGAATACCCCCTATGGAAAGTTTCTTGCAGTTTTGATGGCAATGAATGGGCTGCTACTCCCCTTTAGCCTGATTTATCCCAGGAAACCTCAGCAGGAAGTGCAAGGAGCACTTTGCTAAGAAGAAATGGAGATACACAGGTACTTCCATCTATTGAGATGTGCTACCCAGGACACAGTGGGCTTACAAAGCAATTTTCACATTAGGTATGGATAAAAGCCAAGACCAGGTGTGCAGGGCTGAAATATCTGCTTTGGTGGCAACCTGCACAGCTGGGAAGAGCTGGTGCTAATCCTGGTGCTTGGGTAATACCTAAAAATAGCTCACAGATGTGTAAAATCCATGGATTGTGCCAGATCTACGCTTGGTCTTGCTAAACAGCTCGGCCAGTAGATGTTGCTCTTGGCTCATACTGATGTGCTCAAAAAAAAAAAAAAAAAAAAGAAAATAGATAGATGTATCTAATCTGAGACATTTGGGAAGCCTCTGAACCAGACAGTGCAGATCCATCCTTCACCAGCTTCCTGCCTTTGGCCTTCGTGGGCCATCCCAGATGACCACAGAGAAAAATAAAATACGACACAACTCCTCAGAGAGCAGTCCCTGGTAATTAGTAGATACAATTATTAGAGGTTGTTTTCCTCGTGTGAAGGGAGAACTGCTGGCCAAGCAGTTGGTATCTCTAGGGGAGGTTGGATTCATAGAACCACAGAATGGTTTGGGTTGGAAGGGACCTTAAAAATCACCCAGAGCCACCCCCTGCCATGGGACAGAACCTTCCACTATTCCAGGTTGCTCCAAGCCCCATCCAACCTGGCCTTGGACACTTCCAGGGATGGGACAGCCACAGCTTCTCTGACACTCAGAGTGAAGAATTTCTTCTTAATATCTCATCTAAATCACTCCTCTATTGCTTTAAAACCACTCCTGCTTGTCCTGTCATTATCTGTCCAGGTAAGAATTCACTCTCCCTCCTTTTCAAACCGTCTTTAGCTGCTGGAAGGCTGCAATGAGGTTATCCAAAAGGGATTTAGCCACGCTCCTCTTTTCATGGAGTGTTATAGGAAAGGGAGTCACCAGGTGATCTGGCTCTCCATCCTGGCAATCCAGGATAACCCAACCATTCCTCCATTCCTGACTCCTCTGAGCACCAAAGGTGACAGAAGAGGAAAACCAGGGAGGGAAATCTTCCACCATCTGTCTCCATCCTTTATTCTCACGTAGATTAATTTCCAGTCAATCTGGGGAATGTGCTGGGAGGGAAAACACCACCCTTGGTCCGCCCAGAACCCGCCTGTTTGTTCAGACAGTCGTGTAGCACAGGGATATTTGTCTGCCTTCCCTCATAGGAAAAGAGATAGCTAGTGCACATGATGATTGGCAATTAAGTAGGGTCAATTATTTGTAAAGTGGTCTGGATCTCTGTGTATCTGTTACTGAACCCACTCCTCTCTTCCCTCTCCACACACACTCACCTCCCTCTCTCTGCAGCTCCAATCACAGCAGTAATTAGGCACTGCCTAACTCTCTGCAGGCTCTCAGGATCAAGGACTGTCTGTGACTGTTTTGCCTGCGGAGTGCCAACCCCAGAACGAGTCTCATTTTACTCAAGGCCTCTTAACACTGCTGGAATATAAATGGCAAATGGGAACAACAGGAAAAGTCATTTACAAATTCCTGGGTAAACGCTGAGCCTTGGTGGCATCTCCTCATCTGTGATGATTTAATCACTCAATTCTCTGCCTTTCTTTTCCTAAGCAGGACCTCAGACCAAGGGAATTTCACATCAGATTTGTCTCTAGGGACAAAGGGGGTTTAAGCCTTTAAGACCTTGATCTCTCAGGGCTGAAGATTATCAGTAGGAGTGACTGGATCAGCAGACTCAGGGTTAAGAAATTCTCGTGGAGATGCTTTGATTGGGCAAAAGGTTTTCTTTTAGTGGTGATTACAGGAAAAATCAGAGGGAGACCTCACCTGTAGCAAGGTAATGTCAGTTCTACACCAAGACATTATAAAGAGCGAGAGTTTAACTCCTACTTAGTTTCCAGCCTAAAAACAGGCTGAGACCACAGCTCTGCTGCCTGCAGGACCACACAAATTCCATTTGGCATTTCCATGTGCCACTCTGGGACTTTGAAGGGACAAAACAGACACATGTGAATAATCCCCTCTCACCACTGATAGAAAAGGCGACGACTTTGGGAACGGTCAATTACAAATCAGGCTGAGAATTGCTTTATTCATTCTAATCCAGGGTCTCTGAGGGATCTGTGAGCAAATTGCTGTGCCTGCAGTCTGTTTTAGAGTGCTCCAGCTTCAGATTCCCAGCAATGACGCTAAGGGCTCGCATACCACACCTTAATGTCAAAAGATCAATATTAACCTCGTCACTATAATGCTGGTAAAGGTTGATGATATTGATTTCTTGTCCTTGGTGCCAGGGCATGTTGGATACCACGTGGTGATTATCCCAGATGCAGAACTGCAGCTGCTGCCTCCTGACAGTCTCATTAAGCAGCCTGAAAGGAGCTTCTCATTTGGGTGCCTCAAATGGCTTGAATAGATCCGTGCCTTGTCCTTGGACTGAAGAAATTTGGGGAATTTAGGATGATATTCTCTACTCAGAGAGTGGTGGGGCCCTGGCATAGGATGCCCAGAGAAACTGTGGCTGTCTCATCTCTGGGAGTGTCCAAATCCAGGTTGGATGAGGCTCTGAGCACCCTGGGATTGTGGAAAGTGTCCCTGGCCATGGCAGGAGGGTTGGAACTCAATGATCTTTAGGGTTCCTTCAAATCCAGACATTCTGCTATTCTGTGATTTAACTTTCCCCAAATTCTCCCTCACCTCACTCAAGTGTTACCCGAGCCAGCCGTTCTGCCTGCCCCCATCTTAATGAGAGGGCTTGGAAAGAGGCAGAGGCACAGAGCCAAGCCTGAAACCTGCTCCCTTCTGCAGCGGAAAACACGAACAGGGTGTCAAGGGTGGAGCTGGGAATGACAGCCTGGATCAGCATCTTCCCCTGCAGGGTGAGGGTGTCCGACAGCTCGGAGGGGGAGAGGACCCCGGCAGGAGAAATGCCTGCTTGTTCCCCAGCCCGCCTCAGAGGTGGCCA
Organism: Prinia subflava; assembly: GCF_021018805.1. Taxonomy (NCBI): domain Eukaryota; kingdom Metazoa; phylum Chordata; class Aves; order Passeriformes; family Cisticolidae; genus Prinia; species Prinia subflava. The sequence continues at coordinate 2,228,080 of NC_086247.1, read as the reverse complement.
CACACACAAAAAAACACTTCCATGTGGTTTTCAGCTGCCTCTGTTCCCCTCCTAGGCAAAATCCACACCTCTGGCATCTCTGTATGAAGAGAGATTGGCTGTGCCTATAGAAACACAATTAAATATTTGGTTTGATAGTGCAAAGGTGCTGCCTCAGCTGGAGTTTGCATTTCTGGCTCTGTCTTGGGAGCTGTTCATGGAGCCAGGAGTGCTGGAGACACAAATTCTGTGGTGTCCCCATCGAAACTGCTCTGAGAGGGGACACTTGGCTCCTGGGTTGTGCCCCCAGGTGATTCTCTCTGTTTCTCTCTGTTTTCCTGGAAGATGTTCAGCTGAAGACAAATTGTCTTCTCTTGGTGTTGTAAAGATACCGTGGGCAAGTCTCTCAGCCTTTCAGCACCTCCCCAGTCCATCCTGCAGAAGCAATAGTGGCACAGCCCTGCCCTGCAGTGCTCTTGTGACAAGAAATATGTCACAGCTCGTGGAGGAGTGAGAAACTGCAGTCTTGGGAGACCTCAGGAATCCTTCAGGTGGAAATGCTGCCCAGGAAACAAGATGGAATTGCACGGGCTTGCAGGGTGTTACAGCATTTCATGGCATTTATGGGTTTATGCAGCGTTCTGCAAGTGTTTTATAGGTGAAAACCACAGCCCTTCAAGCCAGGAGAGATGGAACAGAGAATCATTGAATTGTTTCAGTTGGAAAAGCCATCTAAGATCATCGAGCCCAGCCATTAACCCAGCACTGCCAATCCCACCACTAAACCACGTCCCCAACAGATCATGTAAAGACATGAAAGGAAATCTCACAAATGCTCTCCTTTGATTGCCTTTTATGAAAATAGATAGCGATCCTGGTATCAGGGAAGGTTTCACTCAGCTTGGGCTGCACAGTTAGGTTTGAATGGGCTCATGTATTCCTCACCATGGGGACACACACACGTGGCTGAGCTGCTCTGTCCCCTCTGTGCTTTGCCTTGGGTCTGCAGCCACGTGAAGAAGGACAAGTTCATGAACCCAGCTCTGGTGTGATTTATACAACTTCAGAGAGGTTCAGGGCGGGGAAGCATTTCATTCCTCCCCCATGGTGCAGGCTGGGTTTCTCTTCACAAGTCTGTTCTCTGATATTTTGCCTGCTCTGATTTGAAATGAGTTAAGTGATTAGGCCTCCATGGCTTTCTTATGGGAAGATTCTTCCATGGTTTTATTTGATCTCCCATTCCAGACTAAACATTCCCTTTCTCATTTCCCTGCCCACCTCCCCCACCACTTCCACATAAATAATCTCTCTTTATCCCTAGTGTTTCATTTGCAGGGATTCATGTAAAAAGCACAGCTTTATGCTGGGATTCCTTGAAAGCTGCACACTGGCCTCATTTCCATCTTCCTTAAGTGATTTGTAGAGCAGAGGGAGATTGAAGCTCGTCCTAAATGATTGTCCAGATTTGACCTCGTTACCTTCATTTGCAGGGACTTGTGAATGCTGTGGGAATCAGTGGCAGCTTTGGCCACTCAGCAGCTTGGAAAAATCACATCATTTATTGGGGTGCCCAGAAGTGAGTGACCTGAGCAGATTTTGGCAATTTGGTGGTGGGAAATACTGGTCTGACCTCGAGCTGGCTGTGCCCTGACCACATCTCCATGAAGGAGCAAAGGGTCAAACTCAAGGTAGCAAGAGGCCAAGAAACTGGGAAAGCACCAGGAACCATCTTGTTGGCCAGATCAGGGTTTTTTTGTCCCAATATCCTCTCATTAGCAGTGGCTACCAAAGGAAAATAGCAGAACAGGACAAACATACAACATCCAGACAGCTGGAAAGGAGGTTGTGGCCAGGTGGGGCTTGACATCTTCTCCCAGGCAACCACCAACAGGAAAAGAGAGAATGTGCCTGGAGAGACTCATGCTGGACATCAGGAAGAATTTCTTCACTGAAAGGCTTGTCAGACATTGGAATGGGCTGCCAGGGGAGGTGGTGGAATCACCATCCCTGGAAGTGTTCAGGAAATGATTGGATGTGGCACTGAGTGATTTGGTCAGAGGTTGGGCTCTGATGATCCTGAAGGTCCTTTCCAACTTTGTGCAACTCAGCAGCTTGAAGCCCAGGGGACTTCTGAACCAGAGCTGCTGGGTTTGTATCTATTACCATTTATGAGTTTGTCTTGCATGCATTTCCTCAGTCATGTTTTATATTCATGGAAACTCTGGTGCCTTTTCCTGCTATGAAAGCCTTGCACAGCAATAACAGTTTGACACCGCTCTGTGTCTGTAAATTATGTCCTTCACTGGTTTTGCACCTGCCTCCTGCCCCTTTCTTGGACACCCCTCAATGCCAGTACTGGAAAACTCAAGCAGCAGACAGTCCCTGGTTACTTTGCTCTGCAGCTCATAAACTTTTAATGCATGTTTATAATTTTTCTCCCCTCACTCATCTCCTTTCCATGGAGAAATTCAAGCAACCATGGGATGGTTTGATTTGCAAAGGGTCTTAAAGATCACCTCATTCCAAGACTCCTTTCTTATTCAGGGACACCTTCCACTATCCCAGGTTGCTCCAAGCCCTGTCAAAGCTGTACTTGAAAACTTCCAGGGATGGGGCAGCCACAACTTCTCTGGAAAACCTGTGCCAGGGTCTCACCACCCTCACAGTAAAAAATTCCTTCCTGTTATCTGATCTAAGTCTATCCTCTTTCAGTTAAAAACCATTCCCCCTTGTCCTATCACTGCATGTCCTTGCAATGAATGATTTTGCTTTTTAGGGAGCTTGGGGCATTGGTTTTTATATTAATGTGTACAATCTGCAAAACAGCAAAACGTTAATGGGATTTATTTTGGAAAGTGCAGAGAAGGAACCACTGGAGCAACTCACTAGTACTGCTGTAGACTTTCATGGCATGGGGCACAAGGAGGGGACATCTCCCTGAAAGATTTTTCTCCCTTTTTTTCCACAGAAGGAACAAACTGAATGTATGGCTTCCCAGGGAATGATCACTGGTTGGTGCAATAGAAGGATGTCTTCAGAATAGCCCCTTCTGGACTCGCTCTTATCCAGCACAGTAGAAAGGAGAGTGATAAAAGAGCAGCTCCCTCACTTGCCCTATTGTGTAACAAATTTAGGATTCAGATGGTATAAGGCAATCTCACTCTTCATCTCCCTTCAGTATCCTTCCCCCTATTTGCATAAGAAATGACATTTTTTCCACTCATTTGCTAATCGAGAGGATTTAGAAACTGTGCTATAAATTCCACTACAAATATTCCCAGTGGCAGCACGCAGAGCTGTGGTGGGGTTTTTGCAGTCTGGACATGTTTTTCAGACACAAAATGCCCTGACCCGCTGAGCTGGAGACAGCTGCCAACAAGACGTGTCTTCAGCTGGGGTCACTGAGAGGCTGAATCCAAAAAAGTGAAATTGGAGGTGGATGTGGAAATGTCAGCAAAGCCCCTTTTGCTGTGCTCAATTGATTGTCTTGTGTAGAGTCCTTAGTTTTTGCTGTTGTCACTGCCATCTAATTCAAGGGATTGCTGTTAAATTAAAAGGCATGATTGACTGACTGGCATCTGAGACACATTGCAGCTGTCAGCTGTGAAGATAAACTCCGGATGGGGATGCAAATCTTCCTGGAGATCAAGGGTGTTTGGACGAGGGGTCTAAGTGGAGCCCTCTCAGTTAATTTGCAGTAGGAAAGACCCATTCTTTTGGCATCTCTGCTTAAGCTTCAGAACGAGAAATGCCAAATATGATCTTGCTGGTTGATGTAAACCATCTTGGAATTTTCTCCATTTAATCGGAGAATTAAAATGTATTGGGACAGCCTTGCATGAAAAGTAATTTGTTTTAGTCCATGATCATGATAAGAACTGACTGAGGAGGCTCAAAAAACTCTTTAGAAACTGGATTAAAGGCCTCACTGACTGATGGGCACTCAGACCAGCCAGGAGCCTCAAATACAGCAGCCACCTTTGTAAAAACACATTCTAGGAGCTTGGGCTGCTCTCCAAAAATAAAAAAAAAAATACAAGTTAAGCCTGGCTGTGTGATCAAGGTGACAGCTGCTGGTTATGATGGGAACTTCTGGAGCTGGAGGCACGAGCCACAGCTCTGCCAGGGTAGGGGGATAAAGAACAAAGTGAGAACACTCCTTGGTTCCAGGAGGCCAGAGCTGAGAAAAACTTCACAAAGTGGGAACGGGTTGAGTGTGTGACCTTCGGAGGATTCATTGCCTTTGAAAAGCAAAATCCTTTATTGAGCAGTTGCAGCAGCCTCATTATTTGTGGATTAAGGACAGATGGCAACTCAACCCGCATCGATCAACAGGAGCAGCAGTTTGCTGAGAGCTCATGGAATGGGACTCCAGGGGTAGCAGGGACTGTCTGCAAAGGGTCCCATTAACTGCAGAGTGAGTCTGCACTGCATTTCTTGTGGATTCCTCACTTCCCAGCATCAAAAGAAAACATCCAACCTCATGCTTGAAATGGAAGAAGGGGCAGAGCAAGGGATTGCTTGGTGGGCAAGTGGGGAGGAACGTTTTCTAGAGGATGGGGAGCCCGTGGGGGCTGTGCCAGCTCAACAAGCAGAGTCTGAGTGATGGACTGAGGGATGGGGCAGCTGTGCAGCCTCTGCAGGGATCACACCACACTTGCATCCCTTCTGCATTGGGCTAAAGGCATCTGTGTGACACCACAGCCATTATAAGCCATTCCACAGCCATGGCAGATCATTCTTTTCATAGAACCATGGAGTCATTAAGGCTGGAAAAGGTCACCAAGCCCAACCGCCAGTGTGTCACCTGCACCATGTTCACCACCACCATGTCCTCATCCACGCTTTGTTTGAACACTCATGGGGATAGTGAGCCCACCTCTTTCCTGGGCAGCCTGTTCCTGTGTTTAACAACTTTTCCTGTGAATGAATTTTTCCAAGTAAACAATCTAAAACTCCCTGTGGTGCATCTTGAGGCCATTTCATCCTGTCACTTGTTACTTGGGAGAAGAGACCAACACCCACCTCACTACAAGCTCCTGTGAGGGGATTGTAGGGAGAGATAAAGTCTCCCTTCAGCCTTTTTCTCCAGGCTGAGCCACCGCAGCTCCCTCAACCACTCCATTCCAGAAGCCAGATGCAGCAATGGGCACAAGGAGCCCATGTTTGTTCCTCATGGCACAGCATTTTCCCCCCCAAATGGTGGGATAGGAATAACTTCATATAATAGACCCTTTATCACTTGTTTACAGCTCCACTAAAAAAGACAAATCACTTGAAGCAGTGAAGGACTAGACCCAGGAAAAGAAGGGGGATTTCAAAAGGTTTATCTGACAGCCAATAAACAAGATAAATAACATGCAGCATTTAATTTGTCAGGACCATGGTACAACCTGATGATAAAAAAGGACTGCTCTATAAAGTGGGGAATACCTTTGTCTTGGCTTTAAATGCCTGGGTTGATTTACTAAGTGCCCTGGTACTTTTCTAGCTCCTCCTTAGTACTCACAAATGGGATGGAAACTGAGGAGCAAGGAGAGGAAGAAGTTATCTGTGCTCAACCTCATGAACTGATCTCGTTCCAGTTAAGGATTTCAGATTGTGGCAGTTCTGGTTCTCGCATTGCTGAGGATAAGCAGAGTAAGAGTTACCCCCTCTGCTTCACCTGCAGAGCTGCCTCCAGCCCTGGGGCCCAGCACAGGGAGGACCTGGAGCTGCTGGAGAGAGTCCAGAGGAGGCACCAAGGGAATCAGAGGGTTGGAGCAGCTCTGCTGTGAGAGAAGGCTGAGAGAATTTTGATTGTTCAAACTGGAAAAGAAAAGCTTTAGGGTTACAGAGGGGCCTACAAGAAACATGGAGAGAGAACATTTACAAAGGCTGGAGTGACAGGTCAAGGGGTATTGGCTTCAAACTGCAAGAAAGAAGGTTTGGCTTGGATATCAGGAAGAAATTCTTCCTTGTGAGGGTGGTGAGGCCCTGGCAAAGATTTTCCAGAGAAGCTGTGGCTGCTCCATCCCTGGAAATGTCCAAGGACAGGTTGGGCAGGGCTTGGAGCAACCTGGGATAACTGGAAGGTGTCCCTGCCCGTGGCAGAGGGGTGAAACAAGATGATCTCTGAGGTCCCTTCCAGCTCAAACCATTCCATGATTCTGTGATTCTGTGATTTAAGAAACCAAACACTGGCACCTTCATTATCCCTCCCTCTTTCCTGCAGTGAGACCTGGCAACGTTTATTTCTCTGTGTATTTTAGGGGATCAGTGCCATAATAGGTCATATCCCAAAATGTAGAACTGTTTTGAATAATCCATCATCAAACTGAGGACACCACGACAGCCAGTGAGTCTGGGCCCATATTTTGCTTACAAACACAATATAAAATAACTTCTAAAGACACTGGAGCAATTATGCATTTTGTCTGAACAGAAAGCATTCCAAATAAATCACAATCCAAGCCAAGGCTTGCATGAAGCTGCTTTCTCCCTTCCCCAGTCTCACTCCTAATCTGCAAGGGAGTGAGATGAAACAGACATTCTGAAAAGGGCAAGGCAGGAGCTGATTAACTCCTAAACGTGTCTGATTACAGATATCCTATTGATCAGCTTGAGCCTGGCATCGGGATACCTCCCATTACACTGATGGTTTCTCTTACAAAGGAAACACAATCTGTCTCCCATAAGGAAATGGAAGACAAGCCTGTGTTCCCATGCTGTTTAGAAAAGTGACCAGCAGAGAAAGTGACTTTTGAGGGAAAGACAGTCTTCTTCAAGGTCAAGTTTGGGGGTTTTTTTTTGTGCCAGTAACAGCTCTGTCCTCCACGCTGCTGCCAGGATCTCTGGGCACTTTGCTGGCAAGTTCACTGCCCTCCATTTCCTTCCTGCTCCATTATTCCATGTTGTTCTCATGATATCTGAGCAGCTTCCATGGCCATCAGCAGTGGGAGTGTTGCTGAGCCTGTGTTTATTTTCACTCTGTCTTGAAGGAAAAAGTTAAACCAGGCTGGAGGGAGCAGAGTATGAACTCGTGGGTTTTTGCTGTGGACGTGGACAAGTATTTGCTCATCCCTGTGCAAGAGGGTGCTGATAAATGTCCCCAGATTCTGGTCTGGCACCTACTTGGGCTCATTTTTCCAGACAGGGCTGGTGTCCTGTCTAGGGTTTGTCAGGACCAGCAGAGCCCAGAGCTCAGGGTACAGCCATGATCTCATAAACAGAAATTCAGGGAGGCTGAGTCAGCTGAAGTGGATCATCTGCATCTCTGAACTCTCTGGCTGTAGGAAAAAAAAAAAAAAAGGAAAAAAAAAAAAAGAAAAAAAAAAAGAAAAAAAAAGAAAAAAAAGAAAAAAAAGAACAAAAAAAAAGAAAAAAAAAAAAAGGAGGTGGGGGGGGAAGGTTTATTTCATTTTTATTTTAAGAACAAGAACTTTCCCAGTGTTTCCTGTCTTCAAAAAACCCTGCATCTTTAGCTCGTTATCCCTATCTGTGCCTGAGCACAGCACAGCGCTGAATTCCCTGGACCTGAAACATCTCCAAGGGTAGCTGTGGGTAATGAGAGAATTCACAGCAGGAAAAGCAGCCATGTGAAAGTGGCCACCTCTGGGCTGAAGGGCCACCTCTGCTCCTCCCCATGAGGTGGACAAACGATGGAGCAGAACAGTGGAGCCGAGGCTTATTTCAGCAGATTTTAGACTGCTGCATGCGGCCCATGAGGAGCGAACTGACCACTGAGGGATGTGACAGCTTATCCATCACCTGAAAGGATTGGCTAATCCCCTGCTGTTTTTTACAACCCAAAACTGAGCCTTCCTGTGCTCCCTGCAGGCGTTTGGACTGTGGGAGGCCAGCCAGATTCAGATGGTCTTCACAGTCCATCCTGCCATCAGCATTTATGGATGTTCCACCCGGGCCTGTTGCTCTTGGCAGGAAGCTGGGAAGACACAGGGTGGAGAAGGCTGCAGAGGCTCAGAATTTTCCTTAAGTAGCAGAATCAGCCCTGCAGCCAGGTGCAGGTTTGGTGGATCCATCAGTTTTCAGAGCTACAGACTGTGGTACAACGGGGAAAGCTGACATCAGCACTGAGCATGGCTGGGGAGAGGGGCCAAAAATGCACCTTCATCTTATGGTGCTCACAGGTTGTGCCCTATGGGTTCTACAAAGGGTGCTGGAGGAGAATATCATTCCCGTGTTATTCCCCCACCAAAGCTGTCCTTGAGAGCGCTGCCTCTCTGTGGCTGGTGGGGTCTGCAGTGTGGGGAAAGGAAATGTCTTTTTTTGGGAAATATGAGTGGTAGAACCCTTATCCCTTCTCACCTTCCTTATCTTCACATCATGTTTGTGTGGTGACAGAAGGAGGAGACATAACCTCGCTGAAGATGGATTTGTACCTTGAAGTGGTTTTTGCTCGTGTCTTCTGGGGTTAGAAGCTAACAGGACAAAAAATGGGCAGAGGGCCTTGTTAAAGGGGAGCTCTTTGCCACAGCAAGCACAGGAAGAGCAGGACTAGTTGGAATTGTAGAATATCCTGAGGTGGAAGGGATTCCCAAGGATCACTGGAGTCCAGCTCCTGGCTCTACACAGGACATCCCACCATGTGCCTTGAAGGTGTTGTCCAAACCCTTCTTGAACTCCAGAAACTGGAATAACTGAAGAGAAGTCAATGTAAAGTCAGGCAATGCTTCTCCCATCCCCTTCTTGACTCTCTGGGCTACCCTGCAGCATCCAGTCCCTTGTAAGGACACCCCAGTTTTGAGTCTTGGCAGCTGGCACAGGGCAGGGCCTGCCGGGCCGGCGCTGCCTCGGCTCCCCCGGGCGCCGGGGCTCCCACTGAGGCTGACGGGGCTTTTCTGGATCTTGCCCAGGTGGTTGGAACTCGTGGTCGGCTTGGGGCGACTGCACCAAGGACTGCGGGGGCGGCCTGCAGACCCGCATGCGCTCCTGCAAGCCCCTTCCCAACGAGGGCCTGGCCTGCGAGGGAGTCCTGGAGGAAGGACGGCTGTGCAATAGGAAGGCTTGCAATAGTAAGTGGAGGCATGTTCCCTTGCACGCGCGGGGCCTTCCCGGGAGGAGGAGGAGGTCGGCCTCGTCCCCACGGAGGGCGGAGGGTGCTCCCGAGGCTCGGGGGAGCTGTGTGGGAGCAGAGAGCCCAGGGGGATGTGTGGGTCCGGCCCTGCCCGGCCCTGCCTGTCTCGCATGCTGGCACAGTCCTCCTGCACCTTCCAGGCCTTCAGCACAAAGGATTTATGGGAATCCACAAGCAGGTTTTGCGTCAGGTTATCATATGCTGGTGGTAAATCTGCCACGTTCTTAAAGGCACTGCCTTTTTTTTTTTTTTTTTTTTTAGTTCTCCCAAATAATTAAATCTAAGAGAGAAGTTAATCTTGCTTCTTCTTGGGCAGTGAGCCTGCGCCTTTCTTTTACAAATGGAAGCCCCCAGTGATGTAGAGAAAGGTCTGGCTGTTAGGCAGGGATTGAGGGATGCAAAGGCTTCGGTGTGTGCTCCATCCCTGTAATGCCTCCTCTTTCCAGGTCCTCTTCTCCAGAGAGCAGGGCACAGAGTGCCCACGCCAGGCAGGCATTGGTGGGTAGAGCTGGTGAACCTCCAGCACTTTCATCCCCAGTTCTTCCATTGCTTTAAGCTGTGTGGAGAGGGGGATGAAGGCGAAAAGCTAACTGCAGACACAGCTCAGCTCAACAAATGTGAGCAAATGGCTGGTTATAATTATTGCCTTCTTTTTTTATTTCAAATTCAGAGTGGAGAATGTTTGAATAACTCCTCTGACTAGTCAAATAACTAAAGAAAGTTCAACTGCCTTCAAAGGATGGGAAGTATCTCCCGGTAAGGGGGAAGTTCAAATAAAGGGACATAAATATATTCCTCTAATAAGGGCTAAAATGATTTCATGCATTTTTTAACATTTCCATAAATTTAAAATATGTTGCAATTAGGCTTAGACTTTTTTTTTAATGAAACCTGGTATATTGAATTCCATCTCCTTGACTCACAATTGCTAAGTTCCCTCTGAAGTTTGCCCACACCAGGGATATTTAATCTGTGTCTCTCATGCTTGCTGGTGACTTGGTAGTCATGACTCAGCTGTGGCTTGTGGTAGGGAGAATAGGAGTGCAAGGACCTGGAAGCTGGTCCTGAAAAAATGTCCAGCTGTGGGATTGGGGTGTGCCCGAGTGGAGTTGGAGGAAGGGCCACACCAGTCTTGGTGAGCAGTGTGTGAAGGAAGAAGGTAGAGAAGGCACTGGGATTGGGAGAGGGGGATCTGCAGGGCTGGTCACTCTTTGAACATGGGAACACATGGGACAACAGGCAAAAAAGCTCCTTAATGCATCCCTCCTATGCTGGATAAATTAGGGAGGAACATTGTTCCCCAGATTCTCTTTGCAGGACATCCTTCCTCATTCCTAACCATCTTCCAAGCTGTCCATGGGACCTGTTTGATTCTTCTGCAGCCCTCTTGAAGTGGTGAGAGGGGGAAGACCCTGTTTTCCAGGGTGAAGACCCTGTTTTCCAGGGCCAGCCTCATCAGCACTGAGCAGGGGCCATAACATCTTCCCTCGATCTTCTCCAGGGGCAAAACTTTGGTTTTTCTTCCTGATAGGATCTCCTGAGGTTGTGGTGGCAAGGACTGGGGTGGGGTGGAGCACCATGGAGACTGGGTTGGATTTCCATGGCATGGAGTGCAGCAGTGAAGAGTGAATGGGGTTTTATTCATTATTTGCTTCACTTTTTCCAGAACACAACACTCAGCGAAGCCAATCCCAAGTGCAAAAAACCTGAAGGGGCTATGATTCAATAAATTATTTCACTTGTCTTCCTGTCCTTTTTCCATTGCATTCCCAGTCAATTGCTCCTCCAAACTGCAATGAGATTAGTTCAGCTCGGATTATTTGGGAAGAAGGAATTTTAGGCTAAGTGGAAAGTCCTAGTTTGGAAGGGGAGTACACACACAGAGTTGGGCAGCACAAACTGATTTATCCCATTGAAAGAAATAAATTAATTCTGATTAATTGTCCCAAGACCTTCTTTGCAGACAAACTGCTGAGCTCCATTTTGATGTTTTTTATGCTGGAAAGGATTTGAGGGGATATGTGAGAAATAAATCTTTCCAGAAGGCTTCTCCATACACATCTTGGGGTCTGTGTCCTACTTCAAGATAAATCTGTGTCTCTTCCTATCAAAACTGTTCACTTGGCTCTGAACTTGCCTCTCAGTGAATCTGTCCCCTGTTGCCTTTGCCCAAGGAGATGCACTTTTGACCCAAGAAGGGTTTCTAATTTTCTTGCATGTATCTTTTCCTTCTCTTTACTTTGATCTGCCCCAAAACCTAAGAGGATTTAAAAGTAGAATAGAAATCCTGTTTTAAATATGTCACTGTTATTTTCATATTGACTTTTGCTCGTAGATTTGTTAGAGATGAGTAAAATATTCGTTCTTTCCCTAGAACCTTTATTATTCTAAGTGTTCATTATAAGTTGCAATTAAATAGGTTCTAATTATTTCTTCTGTTAATTAAAAGAAAAAAAAAAAAGAAGAAGAAAATGGAAGGGGAAAAAAAAGAGGAACTGGCCAGGAGAATTACTTTATCTTGAATTGTTCAGCATTTAAGCAGCTTGTAATAATACCTGACCAGCTCTCCAGTTATTGTGGAATAGCTGAGATCTTAATTTTCTAGTAGGAAAAAAAAAGCAGGAAAAAAAATTTCCTTGAGCAAAGGGCCATCTGTAATCCTGATAAAACAGCAGAATAAAACAGGCATGAGTGCTCTGATATTTTCCTCTTTGCTGTGGAGGTAAATTGAAACTTGTCCACTGAGTAATTGCTGGCTAAGCAAGGTTAGAATAACACAGAGATCCCCACCACCTTCAAAACAAGGATAAACCAATCTCTCTTCTTTAACTTCTCCTTTCTCACTTCAGCTCAGAAGCTGATGGGTGATTAGCAGGAGTGTTTTAGCTGTTTAATTGGATCTCCAGCCTCTGGTTCTCAGTGTGCTGACACTCAGCTCCCTGGAGCTGCTGAGAGGAACTTTTGTGGAAGATCTTTGAGGGTTTCCTTGGTCGCTTTATTTTGCCAGCCCATGGCAAATGTTCCAGAGCTGTCTTGTCACACAGATCCTCCCCGAGGTGGACCTTGCCCAGGTCCTGCCATTTTTCCTCTTCCAGAGCTGCCCCCGGGTGGGCCTTCAGCAGGTCTCAGCGTGCAGGAGTGGGAATGGTAGGAAAAACCTCTCAGTTTTTCCAAGAGCTGTGACTTGTGCCAGCCTGGTCACCAAAACGTGGGTGCAGACACAGAGCTGAGCCTGAGCACATTGTCTGGAGGCCACAGAGGTTGAAATGAGTGCACAGGGGTGGCTGAATGACCCCACAGGTACCATTTTTGTGTGGTTTTTGTGTTTTCCCACTTGTTTGGGCCACCATCTCTGCTGTTTCGTGTGGCAGAGTTTCTTGCTTGATGATCTTCTGGCTAAGTTTCCCCAGGGATACACATCCAAGACCAGCAGGAAGTGAGCCAGGTAAGTTTTCCATCGTCAAAACAAAAAGCTGTGAAATGCTGAGGAAAAACTGTACTGAAGGCTCATCCTAAACTGGGAAGGAAACTTTGTCTGGTAACAGAAGCCTGGCTTAAGCAGAACCTTTATTTGTGGTAGCTCAAGAGTTGTAATCTGAAGGAAAACACAAAATTTTTGTTGTAATTCTGATTTTTCCTTGGTAAAGGACTTGCTGATATTCCCCCTCTCCAGTACAGACAGAGGAGATTTCCTCCCTCTATTTGATTTGGCCAGGAGCTGCTGTTTTATACAGAACTTGGAAAAATGCCAACCCAAGCGTGGTGGGAGCTTGCAGAGGAACTTCCCTAGTCCCCCCACTGTGGATGGAAAGGGATGAGCTCCAGTGGCTCTTTTTGGCTGCAAGGTCTCGAAGCCAGGTTTGCTCACAGCGTGGCAGACAGAGGGTCCTCACAGGGAACCTGGATGGACAACATCCAGACCAGAGGGGCAATGCCACAGCGTTGGAATTCAACGGTGCTGGAGAGATGTGAGGACAATCAGAGATGTGGGCAGCCTGCTTTTGCTCCTGGGGAAGGAGAACCAGCAGAGGAGCCAGCTGAAATCCTGCCATCCCATCTGGCAGAGGCTGTGCAGAGCCATCCCTGGCATTTCTGAGTGTGCAGGTTGGATAGACACAGGTCCCCAAGGCTGGGAAAAAGGGGTGACCACGTCCTGATGTCAGGTGCAGGAGGGTGACCCTGTCACAGCCCTGTTGTTCCAGGCTGGATTCTCAGCTTCCAGCAGGTTCAGGATGTAGCCCTTCAGCTGTTAGTGGTGTGAAGGAATGCACGTTCCCCATGACATTCCCAAGGCTGAGCCTCAGTCTCTGCCGCCCCTGACTCTCATTAATTTTTTATTTTTTGCTGCAACCACGGAGCTGAAATATCCTGGGCATGTGTGGGAGCATCTTCATTGCCTGCAGGCCAGGCTAGAACTCACTGCACGCTGGAGGAGCTCCTATAGGTCCCTGCTGCTGCTGCAGACTTTGCCCTGCCCCCTTTTTTCCTGGTGGTTCAGGCATTTCACATCAGAGAGCCACATATCTCCCCCAGTGATGTTTTCACAAGTTACAGATGCTCAAACTGAAATGCTTTGGGTCATTTCCTTAGCTGGAATTGCAATATATCCAGTGGCCTCCAAAATGTCCCTCTTCTCCATCCACTGAGATTTTGGGGTTTAGGGGTTGTTAGTAATTCTGTGCTTTTCAGTTTTTCTCTTTAGCAGCTGATAGATGCCCCCAAAACTCCATACCCACCACATTTCCTTTCAGTTTTACTGCAGTGAGATTCATTTGAATGTTTTGAGTATATTTTTAATAATCCCTTTCCACTTTTTGCTCTAGTTCATCCCTTCATTCCCACCATCCCACCTTACCTGAATAATTTTCATGATCCTGCTATTTGCTTTGCCCGGTTTGGGGGATGAGTACAGAGTGTGTAGCTGTGGTGAGACATGTTTGGATGCTAAAACCTTGGCCCACAGCACTTCAAAGACTCTGCCTCTACTTTATTTTTCCTTGGTTGTGTTGCAAGGTGCTGTCTGACACATTGCATGTTCTCATTAGAAGTGTTGGTCACCTGCTTCCTATTCCCACTCCTGCCAGCACTGATCATCCTCCACATCCACACTTGAGCTGTGTTTTTTCAAAATCTCATGTTCTTGCCTCTGCCTGCAAGTGAAACATCCCTGTTTGGTTCCAAGAGCATTATCCCTCTATTCCTCCTGTTGGCATCTGAAAGGTGCTTGGGTTTGTCATGCCATTCTCACCACATTTATCCAGCTGGGATGTAAACTGAATCCAGCTCTTCCCTTGACCCTGGAATTACTCCTCTCTACTGACCCTGCTGTGGGAAACAGGCTGCTGAAATCCAACCTACTGCCTTTAGGTTTTGACCTCCACCTCATAAAGTTCAGGTACCCACAGCAAAGCAGCACTTGAACCAACTTCCCTGTGTTCCTAAGTCCCTGCTGTCTCCCTGCCTTGTCTAGAACCAGGATTGATTTGTGCATCACTCCAAGGAAATAGTCTAGGTTAAATCTCAGCTGTGCTCTGTGTTAAATGCAGGCAAACTGGCTTCTCTGCACATCCTTTTCCAAAGGGGAGGAAGCCGTGGAGCAATCCTGGCAGGGGAGAAGCTTGGGGGAAGCTGGAAGGGTCGTTCATTCAGCCTCTAGGTCTAATTGGCTTTAATTAGCGTGAGAAATAGCAGTGCAGACTTGTCATACCTGTCGAGGAGCAAAGGAAATCATTCAGTCCTTCAAGACTGGGATAAGTCATTAGATGTCAGTGACCCGGGGCCCAAATAATTGGTGAGAGGAGGTTCAGGGTGTTAGACTTGCAATTAAAACTTCTCTTTTGCTCTTTTAACTTTCCTTCCCTCTGCCCTGCCTCCGAGCTCTCTGTCCATCCGTGAACACTGACTGCCTCTGGGATATTCAGTCCCAGGTTTTCCCTGTCACCTTCCCTGCTCTGGGCAGGTGACAAAGCCATCCAAGCTCCATGTCTACTCCTTGATGCCCAGCCCCATTTTCTCCTCCCAGCCTAAATAAGTCTGTGGGAAGCCCTCGGGGTGTGCTGCAGATGGAGATTTTGTGTGTTCTTGTGGTTTGTGGGATTTCATGGAGAGGACTTAAATCAGAGCAGATGAAAGTGTGTGGGTATGGCCAGGAATGAGTGGGGATGTGAGAAGTCCCAAATATGAGAGTAATTTGTCTCCTAACAAACTCAAAAAAATTAGTATTGGAAAACTACTTAGAGTTTATCTTTTTTTACCTGAATCTCCCACAGGAAAGTCCTACAATTTTTAGCAGTAAAAAGCATAGGGTCTGAGACCTTTCTATTCCAGGAAAGAGCCAGACAAAAACAATGTGTTTGCAGATATCAGGATGTTTGTGGCCCTGATGTCTGGTTGTGGGTACCTTTCCCTTGAGGATGGCAGGTGGGTGACTGCTCCATCCCATCCCCTCCAGCCAGCAGCCAGCTGGTGCTGGGAAGCTTTGGAGGAGTCCATGTGACAATTCCTAGACTCCTCAAGTTCTGCTTTCAGGCAACAGTGATGGTAAATAATGCAATTTCACAAACTCTCCCATGATCCAAACTGCTGAATTTAAAGCCTGGCTCCTGGCAGGGACTCTCTGAATCATTCCTCTGCCTCCTCTGCTTTCCCTTTTTGGATGGCAATAAAGACTCCTGCCACCACACTGAAGCTTCATTAACCTTTATTAATTTTCTCAGGGTTCTGGGATCAAATTTGTCACCATTTCAACCTTTGGCAGTTCATATTTCTTGAAAAGATGTCTGACTGTTTTACCTCCTTGGGGGAAAAGTTCTTCTGTCTGGTACTTGCTGTTTGGAAACAAATTGGCTGCCAGATCACAGATTACTCGGGCTCAGCTCTGCTCTCTGCTATTCCATGTGACTCTGGTGGAGTCAGCTGAGCCCTCCTGATTTACAGCAGGCACTCCTGGTGGATGGGATTTGGTTGTTACTGCTGGGTTGTTTGTCTCTTTGCTAGGGAGGGAATGTGTCAGGGTTCCAGCATGTCCAGTAATACAGACAACAGAAATTTTCATTTCCCCTCCAGCCAATCCAGGGCTGATCCACACACGATGAAAATGGAAAGCTGGTGGAGCGTGGGCTCAGAAGGAACAGTTAAATGCCTTTGATTTACTCTGGATGCATTATTTACCTTCTGAGCTCCACACCGTGGGCTCCACTGGGAGATTTTCAGTAGGACACAAGGGTCAGGAGCTTGTCTCTCGCTGAGAAGGAGAAGCTCCTAGTTATAGCTCTGTTGGTACTCTGCTGATGCCAGACTTTCATCTCCCCTTGTTGCTGGTGACAGGGTCAAGTCTGTGAAGGAGATTTTGTATTGAGATATCCCTTTCCTTTCCACCTGCCCTCACCTTCCTGCTCCACTCAGCGTTTCCTGGCTCCTCGACAGGGCATTTCTAGGCGGGTGCTGGTTGCAAGGCAGAATTTCCCACCAAAAACACCCTGCCAGTTACCTCCATAAATCTCAAAACACCACTAGGGATGGCGGGATTCAGTGCCAGCACGTCTGAAAAGGATGACTCCTCCACAAGTGCAGCAAGGAGTGCAGACACCCTAGAAAACCACTGAAATTAATTAAAGACCAGACACGAGGGATCATACTCTGCATGGTCCCAAATCTCACTCAAAAAGAAAGGGTTGAACCCTTTCAACCAGCCCCAGTCTTTCAGGCTGGTTGGTGCTGAAACCTCGGGGAAAACTGGCGGCCAGGGGTGCTGGGGTTGGAAAGCAGGCGGTCACGTCAGGGGAACGTCGCAGGTCGCTGTCGTTAACGCGTGTAACCTTTGTAGTGAAAGATCTTGCAGAGTGAACCAAGGTGTATTTACATGACCCATTACCTTGCCATAGCCAATGGACGCTATAATTCCAGAAGCCAATCGCTGAGGTCCACAGATAACAGAAAGCGAGAGGACCCTGACGAACTGCAGCACTACGGGTACCCTGCACCTCAAATAGGTAAGCTCTGACCTCCCACAGCGGCCTCTGGAGCTGGGACACTGCTCTGCTCACTGCCCAGCTGGGCTGGGCTCTCTGCACTGTTTCAATGACACACACTAACCATCTCCTTCCCCCCAGGTCAGTGTGGGGGACATTCCCCCCAAGTGTTGTCACGTGCTGAACAAATGGTCATCACCCCGTTTGTTCCCATTCCATCACCCCATGGGGTTTTGTGTCGTCACCGCCAGCCAGAGAAGGCAAAAAGGGACAGACACAAAGCCCTGACCAGACCATCCATCCCACAGAGTGTTCTCCCATCACCCTGCCTACTTCTGAGTCACTGCTTTGTCTGAATTATCCAGCCACACGTGGTTCATGAAGCCAAAGCTGACCCTGCTGCAGTGCAGCCCCTTTGCTGATGTCCATGTCATGCTTTCCCCTTGGCTGTGAGAGAGGGTAAGCAGGGCCTGGTGGGGACAGAGCAGGATTGGTCTCCTCTGTGCCTGGGTCTTTAGTGCTCTGCAAGGACTTGCCTGCAGTAGGTTCTGCAGCAGGACCTTCCACCCTTCTGCCACAGAAGGGGAATAATGTGTAGTAATATCAGACAGCATGGTTTGGGAAGATGGGGATGAATTGGACCTTGATCTATGCCAGGTCTGGTGTGCCCCATCCCTGGAAGTGCTCAAGGCCAAGTAGGATGGGGATTTGGGCTACCTGATCTAATGGAAGGTGTCCCTGCCCATGGCAGGGGGGTTGGAATTGGATGATCTTTAAGGTTCCCTCCAACCCGAACCATCCTGTGATTCTGTGATTCAGTCTGGAAAGGTTTTGTGCTCTCCCTTTGTGCCTGTGTGTCGTGGCAGGATCTCAACACATCAGGGGTCTCAGGCAAAGCACAGTGTGCTGAACCTGGCCACAGGTTAAAATCACTGCCCAGTGACCTTGCCAGCATTTCGTGCTCTAGAAAGGCTTCAAAGAGGTGATTTGATGAGAAGAGAGAGGGGGTCATATCCTGGTGTAGGTTACCTGTGCTCCACCTACCCCAGGAGGACTTTGCCACTGTGCAGCATCAGGAGTCTGAGTGGGGTGGAGTATCTGGGGGTGACTTCTTGGGGTTGTGGTTTTCAACACAAAGCAGGGGACAGCCTCAGTTTCCTCTCTACCCTGCACAGACTCTGGTCCCTGCAGCGAGAGCAGCTCCACTGCCTGCTGGATGGATCCCTGGAGTCTGGTAAAACCTGCAGGAGAGGGAGGACTTTAGCACTGCTACAACGTGGAAGAGCTGAGCTTAATTTCTGTCCAAATGCAGAGGAAAGGAAGGCATTTGAAGGCAGGGCCCTGTTGTTCCTACTCTGTCTGATCCCAAGGTGCTTCCCTGGAGCTCCTGTTCCAGCCTGTAACTCAGCCATCAGGTTTATGATTTGGCATTTCTTCCTGCTGTGCAGCTGGGTGCTGGATCTGGGCTCAGTGACGTTTCTGTCACCTCCCTGCCATTGTGGCCACTGCTGTAGCATGGCTGGCTTGGGCTGTGGCATCCCTGGGGGCAGCATGGGCTGGGAGATGTGCACTGTCCTGCTGCAGGCTTCCCACACCCCTGTGGCTGTCCCAGGTTGTCCAAGGAAATCAGGATGGAGGAGATGTAGAGACAGAGGGAGTTTTTAACTGAGGATGCCAAAGCAAAGTCCACAACTTCCCCATGGTCACAGATTGTAGGGAATAGGGCATTTCACATCCCCTCGAGGCCTGGAAAAAGATGAAATACAGAAATCAGCTGATGCCAGCCATAAGGACTGGATGAGGGGTCGGCCTTGCCCAGCTGAAGAACAGCATTTTCTCCTGCCAGCCCTTCACATCTCTGGTGTCCAGGTCCTGTTGGCCCCCAGGCTGTGGCAGGGCTGTGCTCTCAGCCAGGGTGCTGCTGGCTGCCACGTGCCTCTCCCAGCAGCAGCACAGGAGACAGATCCAGCCCAGCAGGTCCCTGGCATGGGCTCCTGGTCCTGGCTCAGCCCAGGCTGCTTCCAGGAGGACTCTGCCAGCAGCAGGATGCGCACAGAGCGGCACATGGGGAGATGTCAGACTGACAGACCCCAAAACAGAAAGGGCTCCTGGCAGAGAGCTGGCAGGGATGTGCTGCTCCATCAGGGCTGAGGGAAGAAGAGTCCTGGAGCAGCTGCAGGCACTGATGGGGACGCTGCAGCCAGGAGCTGGAATGATCCTGGATTGCGGTGCCACATCCCTGTGGATTGACACCCAGCGTGTCTCATTCTGCAGCACCTGCTGCGTCCTCTCCATCTGCTGCACCTGGATCTGTGGGGGCAGCAAGGGCCATCTTCCCACTTCAGGTGGGGTAGTGAGCCCTGGAAAATCCTTTGGGACACCCCTGTTAATCCCCAAGCTACTCTGGGGCGTCACAGGGCTAATCAAAAGTCAATCCTGCTGAGATTGCTGCCTGCAGGCACTGGTGGTGATGCAGGGCAGGGCTTGGCCCCTTCTCCTCTGGGGGAGGAAGACAAATTTGGCTGGAGCCACTCTGCTATGAACACAGGCTGAAAGAGTTTGGGCTGCTCAGCCTGGAGAAGCAAAGGCTCTGGGGAGAACTTAGAGACTCTTCCAGTGCCTAAAGATTCTCCAAGAGAACTGGAGAGGGACTTTGGACAAGGGCATGGAGTGACAGGACAAGGGGCAATGGATTTAAGCAGAAGGAGGGTAGATTTAATTTTATATTAGGACAAAAATCTTCATTATGAGGGTGGTGAGACCCCGGCAGAGGTTGTCCAGAGATGCCCCATCCCTGGAAGTGTTCAAGGGCAGGTTGAATGGGGTTTGGAGCAACCTGGGATAGTGGGTGGTGTCCTGCCCATTGCAGGGGGTTGAAACAAGATATCTTTAACGTTCCTTCCAGCCCAACCATTCCATGATTCCATAATCTCTGGCAGGTTAAATTGTAAAACAACACTGAGCTGGACTAGGCAGCTTTCAAACCCAATGAGCATGGTAGACATCTTGCATTATATCAAAAACCAGAGTCAGAATCCACTTCTGGGATGAATAATTGCAATATACTTCACTCAGTAATTTGCATTTTGCTGCCATTTGACCCACAGGAGTGCAGAAATTCTTCTCACTCATAGTTTTGATGATGGGCACTCTCAAGAGTGGATTTGTCTCATGCCTGAGTGTGTCTCAGAACTGGGTCTCGCTTGGTTTGAAAATTAGTTAAACTTGTGCAAGGTTTGAGACTAGGCTGGATGTAATGTCCCAATGGACTGAGATGAATCGCTTGGTTCAGAATGACACCAAGCCCAAGGGAGCCACCAGCACTTAGAAAATAAACTGTATTATGGGTTTAAAAGCCAGGGATTCGTGCAATGTGAGGGACGATAATTGAGGAGATTTGCCTTTAAGCACAGCTATTTCTGCTATGAAAGAGCAAAAGACAGAAATAATAAAGAGGAAAGAGGCAAGAGAGGTGGGATTTGGTTCAGAGATGCCATCCGTTCATCCAGTGACACAGTAGCTCTTGTCTGAATATGGAGATTGCAAAGCCCCAGCCAGGTCTGAGGTGGCATGGTGGGCTCTCCAAACCATGAGCTCCTGCTGAGGGAGGCCCCTGTGTCTCTGTAGACTTCTCCTGTCCCACCTCCGGCCTCCCAGAAAGATTTTGGGACCCAAATTTGGAATGTTTAACTACCAAAATCCCCCAGCTGCCTGCCCCTGAGGTGCTGCTGGATGCAGAACTGGGGAGGTTGCTCAAGGTGGATGGAGAAATGCAAAGGCACCACTGGTTCATGGAGCATCCAGGCAGGCAAGGGAGCAGGAATGGTTGGGATTTGTGGGCCAAAGAGGGATCTGCTGGAGTCTGGAACACTCTGGATGGCAAATGATGAAGTGATGGTACCATGAATGTAATTTGCTGGAGGTGAGCTTTCAGCATGGCAGGACTCTGGGTGTGACACTGCTGGATGTTGGAAAGACAGGAAAATTTCCATGGAAATGCAGATCTCTCTCTGCCATGAGATCTGATCCTTGTGAAGCAGGACATGGGACTGATGTTTTCCTGAAGCCCCAAAGCCTCAAAACACACAATGTCTCCTACACATCCCAGGTAGACACCAGTGGTCCATAACTTTTATCTAACTGGGACCAACTGGGCAAAATAATGAAAAAAAAAACCTCACAAAAGTAAAACAGTTTTGAGCAACTTTGGCTTAATGAACAACAGCAGTTGCATCTCATGATAATCATTGCAATGGCACAGAAGAGGTAGGGAAAGATTGATCCTCACTTCCACCTCTTTCTGTGTCCAAATAATAAATGAAGGAGTGAAATTCTGTCAACTTTACAGCAAGGACAGGTCTTCCTCTACATTTGTCCCCCTCAACACATATTAATTCAATAAGCTCTAATCAGCTGGGTGTGCTTTTAATTCCCAGCTGCCGGAATGACAGGAGACATTCGAAGCAGATGTGCTGAAAAGCATGACACAAACCAAACAACACAGATAACTACCAAAAATCCCTGAGAGCAGATTGATGAGAGCCACAAACGCTTGAAATTTCACATGGAAACATTTCCACATGCACATGGAAAACACTAGTAAATTAATAGAAAAATAGAAAAATAGAAAAATAGAAAAATAGAAAAATAGAAATAATATAGAAAAATAGAAAAACAGAAGTGAAATATAGAAATATAGAAAAATAGAAAAATAGAAAAATAGAAATATAGAAATATAGAAATATAGAAATATAGAAATATAGAAATGTAGAAATATAGAAATAATATAGAAATATAGAAATAATATAGAAATATAGACATATAGAAATATAGAAATATAAAAATATAGAAATATAAAAATATAAAAATAAATAAATGGAATACCACCTTGAGGAAAAACCCAGACATGCCCAGTTCTTAGGCATTATTGGGAAATTTGGTGGTCTCCAACCTTAAGAGTCCCCACCACAGTTCCTGCTCTGACATTTTTGTGTAGTTTATAACCCTCACTGAGATCTCCAGCTGGATTCTCTTTCCTTCTCCATGTTGCAGACGGACAGTTCAGTACAGCATCCTCTGCCCAGCTTTCTTTGGGAATGGGGTGGTGGTGTGGGATAGCACATCCAAGCGCTGGGTGCCAGGGCGGATGACCCTTGGAGTCATATTTACCTGTTCCACCCAGCTCTGTGATCCTTCTTATCACCCACAGTCTGCCAAATGCATCCTCTTGGGATGAGACACGGGGCAGTCTGAGCTTCTGAAGAATTTGTCACCAGAAGGGGTTGTCCCTGTGTTTATTTTCTGCTGGTGTTTATTTTTTGCCATATGCCTGTGTTCTACACGTACCAAACTCTACATTCCAGGTTTATTATGTGTAATTATTTGCAATCCATAAAAAATCTGAAAACCAAACAATGCGTGGCTTAGTTAAATAGAACAGAGCCAGCTTTTTATTTTCATGTGGGGAAGAAAAGCATTTTGTCAAAGGGTAGAATATTGCCTATGAAAACAAATGGAAAATGGTATTTTCCCTGTTCATTTCACACTTAGGGTGACTTATTTGGAGGTTGTGGCTGCTGAAACAGCTCCAGCAGGGATATTAGTGACAAAGGGAATAAATCTCAGCTCTTTTCACTCCCATCAATGGGATATTTTTAGTTGCTTTTCCAATGCTGCCCCATCAGATAAGCAGTTGATAGGGACTGTGTGATGCCCTGGAAGAGTCAGCCTTGTTCTGTGTCATATTCTCACAGCAGATCTCCACAGGCAGAGGATATGCCAAAAAAACTTTCTGGGATTTCATCAGCTGTCCCTTCGTAAGCACCATCACCTTCTACTTTGTCAGCTCCTCCTCTGCCCCCTGCACTGGCAGGGGCTGTGAGAAGGCAGGAAAAGGGGTTGAACCTTTAAAAGTGAACAATTTATGGACACATTTACTCTGTCTAATCACTGTTGGTACAATCTCTAAATGGAGGTTCCCTATCCCAGCTCACAAGGTTCTGGAGTGGCTACGCCACCTTCAGTGACGGAATTTACCCTTCCCAACAACCTGATGCTTCCATAGCATCCTTTTTCTTTTTTTTTTTTTTCCATGTGTGTGTACTACAGCTCTACACAGCAACCAAAAAACCCCTTTAGCCCATTCTCAGCTCTCACATTTTCTCCTCAATGCCCTCACACCCTCCCACCCATCTTGTCACCCCACCCTCAGGACACATCGCGGCCTCACCGATCTCACAGCCGGCCAAGCGTCGCTCGGAAATTTCTTCCCCACAGATCCAAGGATGCCACATCCTCACCTTGTGTTCCAACCCTCCACAGGTGACCCTGCAGCAGAGGAGTGGTCCCCGTGGAGCGTGTGCTCGACCACCTGCGGGGAGGGCTGGCAGACCAGGACCAGGTTCTGCGTTTCGTCTTCCTACAGCACCCAGTGCAGCGGCCCTCTCCGGGAGCAGAGGCAGTGCAACAACTCTGCCGTGTGCCCAGGTACTGGTGGCCAGCAGGGGAGGGAGATTGGCTGCCTGTGGTAGCCCCACTGTGATATTTCTGGGAGGCTCTGGCACAGGTTGCCCAGAGAAGCTGTGGCTGCTCCATCCCTGGAAGTGTCCATCTTGGATGGGGCTTGGAGCAGCCTGGGATAGTGGGAAGTGCTTGGAACCAGATGATCTTTCAGTTCCCTTCCATTACAAACCATTCAATGATTCTCTAATTCTTGGAGGGAGATGTTTTTCGTTCCCTGTTCCTTCTCTTTATGCCTTAAGGCCTCATCCAGAGACCCTTGCTAGACCAAGCAGCACAAGATGGGCACCTGCTTTGCAGGGTGTGGACAATTCCTTGCTATCTAAAGTCCATGAACTCAGCACACCTGAAGGAAGGAGCCTTTTGGGGCATATCCAGGTTGGGAATAATTTTGGTGAAAAAATATATTCTGAGGAGACTGGAGCCTAGGAGAAAGATGGAGAGGGACTTTTTACAAGAGTGTGGAATGGCAGTACAAGGGGGAATAGCTTCAAATTGAAAAAGAGTAGATTTAGATTGAGTATTAGGAAAAAATCCTTCCCTGTAAGAGTGCTGAGCCCAGGCACAGGTTGCCCAGAGAAGCTGTGGTTGCCCCATCCCTGGAAATGTCCAAGGCCAGGTTGGATGGGGCTTGGAGCAACCCGGGGTAGTGGAAGGTGTCCCAGCCCATGGCAGGGGGTTGGAAGGAGATTATTTTTGAGGTCATCTCCAACCCAAACCTCTCTATGATTTCTATGATTACTTTGAAGAATTTTGCTGTTAAGGTAAGCATGTTATTCATTCCTCCTGACCAGCAACATCATTGCTCAGAAACAATTCTGTGATGGTGAAAGCACCATCCGTGTTTTTTCCTGTGTTTCCTCCTCTGGCTATCTCTTACTGTGCAAGATGCCTGGTGATAATTAGTTTTGAACCCCCTTTTCCTGACACTGGGGCACCAGCCGCTGTTAAAAACTGATGAAGGACTGGAAAAATCCCTGCTTTTTTGTGTTTCTTCATTTTCTGAAGGGTTATTGATTTGGCATTAGCTTCTCTGGTAAAGCTGGAAGGGATGAAGTCCCTTAAGAGAGATCAGTGCATTCTTATAACATTTGGCCTCTGGAGATTAAAGTGACTAAAATTCCATAAATAACTTGGCGAGATTAGATTAGATTAGATTGGAGAAGATTAGATTAATATAGATTAGAAGGCTAATTAGATTAGATTAAAATTGATTAAATGTCTAATTCCAGAAGCTACCAGTGATGTCTTAAGCACTGTTGGAGGATGTTTCCCATTCCATTTTACCCTTCCAAGTCTCCCTAACTTTGCCTCTGAGGTGTTACTGACCTATGATAATAATCAGTAGGCAGACTACAGCTTTTCTGAAAGCCTTAAAATGTTGTAGTCTTTGAGGATTCGATAAGAAAATGTTGAGAGGGAGGAAAAAAAGGGCAAGAAGGGACAAAGCTATGGTGATGATGCCTCCCTAAGGGTAGTGAGGTTTTATTCCTTTCCAGATAAATCCATCTTTTGCTTTAAAAAATGCCCTGTTGGCTCAAAGATCTGAAAAATTAAGGTCAGCTAAAAGTGCATTGCGGTTTATTTCAAAGACTGGAAAGCAGCAGACACTTGGTGTTGATAGCAAAGCATAAAAGTTACTTGATGTTCCTCTCGCACATTTTGGGTTGGTTTATTCTCCAGCTTCCCACACGCTGCTCATTCCGGGTGGGAAGAAGCTGTGCCCTGTGGGCTCCCTCACTTCCTCAGACCTCCTCTGGAAAAGAAAAAAAAATCATTTCTCCTGCTTCCCTCGCAGTGCACGGCACCTGGGACGAGTGGTCTCCGTGGAGCCTGTGCTCCTCCACCTGTGGGAGAGGCTACAGGGACCGGACCCGCACCTGCAAACCCCCCCAGTTCGGGGGGAACCCCTGCGAGGGCCCCGAGAAGCAAACCAAGTTCTGCAACATCGCTCTCTGCCCAGGTAGGGACAGTGACAGATCTGAAACCTCCCCTCCAGCAGGTCCCCCCCAGCTCAGGTTCCCTCCCGTGCCTCGGCCAGGGCTGTTGTAGCAACGTGGGATTTAGATGGTGGAGCTGCTATCGATTTCCCATTATGTATCTCATTTGGAAAGGCTGCTTTGGTGGGCACTCAGGCAAAGCAGCCAAGTCCACACACCACACACACCACGGCTGGCTCAGCCAAGAGAGGCAAGAGGGGCCTTTTGTATGATAAATTCCAGCAAAGGTGTATTCCAAGACACCAAAGGGAATCAGGGACAAAGACCCGGATCAAAGGTGTGCACAGGGTTAAGTATGGGATCAGGAACCAATGGTCTGAGGGCACAGGGGTGACACAAAGGGCAGGGCAAAGGACAGTGCCCTATAGGGGACACGGGGCAGTGTCACCATGAGATTTCCTAGTTTTCTGAGCGTTCATATTAAAGTAGTTCTCACCTTCTCACGCTATTTCATGTAAACAGGAGATCGTGTTTTGTAAATATTACTACTGTTTTCACATTCTTCTCCAAAGAGAAGTTGTTTGAAAATCATTTTGACCAATGTGGTTGAGAGGTGGGGATTCCACTCTCCAATCCATGGTCACGTTTCTTAAAGGATATAGGAGCATGTCATAAACAAAGGGCAGATTTTCTCTGCTCTGCTTTCTCTCACAACTTCCAAGTCTCAGTGTGTGGTCATTTGAGCGTGGCAAACAGCGACAGGGCAGGCCACCAGGGATGCCACAACCAATGGGGAAACAGGGAAAGGAGAAACCACAGGAATTCGGGGCACGTGGGGAGAGCCAAACTGGGGTAGATCACATAGTGTTGGAAGGCTCCATGGGGGAAGTCTTTTCTTTCAGCTTAGGTGGAGACTCTGTGGTATATTGTTCTTGGGCAAAACTCTGGGGATTCCCCTGAGGGGTTCAAAGGTTTCCACAACCAGGAGCTGACTCCAGTGAAATTCTGAACTACCCCAAGGAGGATCCTGAGGAAAGGATTCATTGAAGAAGCAACCTAAAACTGCGTTCTGGGGTTGTTTGGCTTGGAGATGGCTCAGGTTCACATTTTCCCTGTGTGATCTCTTGCAAAGGGCACCTTACAGGGGTTGGATCTGGCTGCCACTGCTATTTCCAAGGCTATCTTAAGCTTCTCACCTGTTCTCCCCACTGAATGGTTTAAAGTTATTTTGCCTGACTGGGTTTGTTGTGCTGGAATTAATTAATAGTTTTACTTGTCTGTGCATTAATTCACTATAAACGCAAGTTTTCTGTGTGGCTAATCCTGTTCTGGGTGGTGACATGGACTGAGACTCCTATTGGCCTCCCATGCCAAATTTAATCTTTTTAACCTTTTCCTTGCCCCTAAATTTCATTTCCAAATACCTCTCCTTAAGTTTTGCTTTCAAACATCAGAAAGAACCTTGAGATTAAATTATTTTACACCTGGAGATCCATTTAGGCTCCAGAGGCTTCTTCCCTCTGACAGGCCCTGGGTTTACAACAGAGTCCCCCTTAATTTAATCTCTGGGTATCCTGGCGAGCACGATCTGTGCACAAGCGAGCTCCCCAAAACTCCCTCCCTATCCCTGGATAATGTCAACTGACATTTTTCCAGTTTAATGAGAATCATTATGAGACATTATTATGTCCCCGGAGGAGGAGAGGGATTGTGGGAGGGATGAGAACTTTGTGAAAACAGTGAGAAGCCTCCTGGCATTTCCCATCGAGTTTTCACTCCAAGTAACTATCCTTGGATATTTGGAGGCTGTCCAGAAGACTCTACTTGGAATAAGAACCTCCCAGACACCAAATTGACTCTGTCATAAAAAGACAAATTTAAGAAGTCAGAGCTGGCGTTGCTTGGGCAATAAAGCATACCCTGAGTTAACATTGATCCATAATTAATTTAAATACAAATAAATACGCGACCAAAACGGCGGTGGAAGAGACAAGCAGCCCAACTGCAAGGCTTCAGCTCTAATTAGTGCCACAAAGGCAATCAGAGGCTTGGCAGCGCCAAATGAGAGCGGCACTGGGGGAATCACTGAAGCACAACAATGGGCGTTTGACACCCCAGACACTCTCAGTGTTTATTACCACCCTGCTCCGGGGATTTATTGCTACAGCTGATAAAAAAGCTCTGCTGCAGGGACAACAGGCCCTTTGTTCCTCCTGGGCTGTGGGTTTCACAGGCTGAGCCTCAAGTCCTTGGAAGAGGGGGAAAAAAGGAGGAAGACAATGACTTCACCAGACAATTAACATTTTTGATAGACTCCCACTGTGGTGTGACCATGGCACCAAACAGTCCTTGGTGGTGGCTGTGATGGGAATCCCTCAGCATCTTGACCAAGAAGCAACTTTCTATCAGTGCAAGGTGGCTGGAGGGACAACACAGCCACGTTTGATTCTCCTTTCTTTAAAAAAATGTTTCTGAAATTACAGCCTGTGAATAACTACAAGGGCATTACCTGTAGTCCCCCCACTGAATGACTAAATTATGGATTTGGCTCCTTTATTTTACCAACTCCAAATTGTTGCACTCCTGATAACCTGCCAATCACCAGCAGCAGAGAGGGGTTTTTTTTTATAAAGGCAATTTTTTGGTAAATGTCACATTTAATGTAGTGAATGCAGTCTCACTTTTCCAACACAGGGAAATGTTAATGAGGGACAGACACCATCATTATTACTAAGAAATTCTTCCCTATGAGAGTGATGAGGCCAGAGAAATTTTGGCTGCCCCATCCCTGGAACAGTTCAAGGCCAAGTTGGACAGGGCTTGGAGCAACCTGGGGTAGTGGAAGGTTTCCCTGCTCATGTCAGGGGAGTCGAATTAAATGAACTTTACCTTTGCAACCCAAACCACACTGTGACTCCATGATTTTATGATCAGTCCATGAAAATTTAGCAACACAACCTTCAGTCAGAAAAGCCACACTAATTTATACCTGGTAGGAGCTATTTTGTTGAGTTTTGAATCATTTCCAAAGAATAATCACCTGTCAAACACTATGTTTCACTTTTTCTCTTGCTGGGGTTGATAGGCACCGGCACGAAGCCTTGCATTTATGCACAATAAAAACATAAATTTTTGAATTGTAAAAACAAGCACCTTTTGGAGGTACCTTTATGCCTGCCTGATTTTGCACACCTTATGATCCCCTTTGAGTTAACAGTTGCTCATTTGGATGCTTTTAACATTTTTTTAACTGAGTTTGCAAACAAAAAGCTGCTCAGTTGCAATGGGGATTACACAGGGCTGATCAATTCCTTGCAGGGGACCAGTTGGCATTTATTTTTCTTGGACAAACAAGCAAAGCCAAAAAAAAATTAGTTGCAATGTGATTTGAGCCGGAACTCAAGACTTTTCAGAGATTCTGCTTGTTTTTCCCAAGTGAGATCTAGCAGCTAATTAGATCTAAACAGAGCATGATGACCACTGTTAATGAGAAAAATGCTCCAGGAAGAGCAGACTGGGTGATGGATGTGTTGATCAGGGGCCAATTAGGGTGTAGCCACCACACTTGGGAATGCTTCAGTCCATACCATGATAATGTGTTCCTTTTTCTCTCCAATCCCATCCCTATCATAACCCCCCTTGTCCCTCCCTCCTCTATTTAATTATCAAAGACACTGCTGGGTAAAACATCTCCAGCCTGTCAGAGTTAATTCAGCTGTGAGAGAAGTACACTGACCACACACACTCACCCTGATCCCAGTCTTCTGTTGGAGCACACCTTTGCTCCCACATTTCCCAGCCAGCAGGGAATGGTGGATTCCTGTCAATAACACTGTGGTTCGAGTTTCTGGGTGTGCTTTAATGAAAAACAAAGCATTTGCATGTTTGAGAAAGCTCACTCTCCACAGATTCATGCACTGCTTTGCTGAAAAATGGATCCTTTATAAAAGTGCTGATGGCCCCAAATGGGAAATGTCATGGTAATGTAGTGATCCCTTCAAAGCTTTCAGTGAAAACATGACCCTGGTGTGATGTTGTCTTGTGATTGGCAGTGTTATTAATTTGGACTTCCATGTCAGGATGTGCAGCATCAACAATTTCAACTTTTATGGTATTATGCAGAGTATGGAACATAAAAATTGAAATGTTACTGCACTTGCATCCTTTGTGGCTTTTGAAGGATGCAGAGAGGGTCCCAAAAATCCCTGTTGCCACATTTGTCCGATGGAATCTTGTGGGGGGTCAGATGTTATAAACCCCACAAAGGTCCATCACCTCTGAGTGGCCAGCCCTTGCAGAGAAATGGCTTAAAATAATTTTGTGGGACAGCTCTTCAAATGTATTTTGTAAAGTAAAGGTTTTAATAAAAGATAAAATAACAAGCAATACAGAAATAAAAAAAAATAAGTTGAGCACAGGTGTCAGAGAAGCCTCTGACACCTTGCTAAGACACCTCAAAAAGTCCAAAGAACCTCTGAGCTGGTTCTTAAGTATAGACTGATAAAGGAGGGACTATTTTGGCTTGCTGCCAATAGAAGCAGCTACAGGTTTTGAGAAACATTTCCAAAACCCAACCAGTGCCTCTGTGCTCCAATGCTGATGAGAAGGGCACAGAATTTTCTAGCTTGGCTTCCTTGTATGTTCATAGGTAAACCAAAACTTTTTTCCTTAAATAGAATCATTTGCTTGGGTGTGGAGATGTATTCCTACAGTTGTCCAAACATTTTTTTGGTAACCTCTGCCCTCCCTCAAGCCCTGGCTCAGGTTTGATCTCCCCACCTCGCTCCCTCTTGGGCACAGGCCGGAGGCTCTCGCCACGCGGCTCCTCCCAGAGGGAAAGATTTTCACATTCCGCTCGTTTTCTCTCTTTGGGCCACTCAGTGGACGGCAACTGGAACGAGTGGTCGAGCTGGAGCTCGTGCTCGGCCTCCTGCTCCAACGGGACCCAGCAGCGGACGCGGGAGTGCAACGGGCCCTCCTACGGCGGGGCCGAGTGCCAGGGACACTGGGTGGAGACCCGGGACTGCTTCCTGCGCCAGTGCCCAGGTGGGTGACTCTGGGGTGTTTTTATCTTCTCTTCTTCTGTTAAAGCCAGGATTAAACGCTCAAAAGACGCGGTCTTTGTGTTTGGACTCAGATGTTTATTAATTGTTGTCTATTGGACAGTCTCACAAGTTGGGAGTTCTTGCTAACAAGGTGAAAAATGGCCCTGTCTCTGTCTCTTTCCAAGGTCTTTTAAGCACAAATTGTCCATTTAGGAAAGGACACCTAAATTATTTTTACTTTTAACCCAATAACCAAACACCTGTGGTTCACAATGCAGATTATTCTACCCAATTACAATACACCACCCAAACCCACAAAGAAGGTGAAAGAAGAACTTAGCCTATGCCCTAAATCCTCCATCTTGCTTTATATATATTACCGTAACTGAAACCTTAAAATCTTAAGTTTTTCCACCCTGTGATATCACACACTTCTATTCAACTACACACCCATAATCCCAGTGCTATCAGTCAATTTTGGAAGTCTGTTCCACGGCCTCAGGTCAAATGTAGTGTTCTCTGTAGGGTCAGTGCCTGTTAGCACAGAAAGCCTGAAATTCTCAGCTTCCAGGGTTCCAACAGGTGATCAATGACTTCTTCTTTCTCTTGGCTCGTGTTCCTCTGCAACCCCAGTGAAATGTTTATTTTGGGGAAGGCTTGCACCCTTTCCAGTGCAGTAGTAAGGAGGTTTGGATCTTTCCAACAGACCACACCAGCCAAAACTCACTGCTGGCAAATGTTTCAGGGGACCCCAGATAGGCAAGAGACTGCCCACAGGGAATGTGTCTTTCTAACCTTAGATATCAGCTTTTCAGAATGAGCTTAAAAAACTCCCAAGAAAAAAAAATCAATGGAACCCTTCCCTTGCCTCCACTCCAGCTTCAGCTTCAGCTTCAGCTTCAGCTTCAGCTTCAGCTTCAGCTTCCCTCCTCTCTTTTTGTTCATCTCCTCCCACCAATTCAACGTTACCAGTCATATTTCAAGCAAACAGGGGATCCTCCACTCTATCTCAGCTTTAAACCTTATCAGTGAAAAGGTCTGTCACAATAAAACCTTTGTTCATGTCTACGTAAGATTTGTCACTTACTTGACTCAAATGTGACTTCATAATAATGACAGCAATAACAGTAAAAATAATTATGATAATAATAATTATGATGTTAATGATAACAATAACAATAATACTAATTCCTACTGGAATTCATCCTGGTCTACCCAATTCTTTAGAGAATTCTTTTACCCTCTGGTAGCACCATTATCTGAAGTATTTAACAAAGGTGTTGGATTTTCCTGCATGGTTTTGAGTAGGTTTTGATGTTTAGGGATCTCACTCCTTCTTTGCAAGTTAGGGAGACCTTCAAAGACAAAAAGGGGCTTTAGAACCCCTTTTAAGACAACCTTGTCCCACCCATTTCAAAGTTATCTGTCAAAGCAACTCAGGTCATGCTTTCCACTCCACAAAATATCACAAAATACAGCACCAGGATTTGGTGCTGCCCCTCTTCTTTGGTAATTTTTGTCCACTTCTCAGAGAAGGCATTGATCTCCCACCCTCCCAAAAGGAATTATTCAGCCCAAGATGATGTGGTAACTCAAAATTAAAGCCCAAATGGTAAAGAGCACACTTAGGACCTGTTCTAGTTCTGTCACCAAGTAGTTGTGGTACAGCAGAGGAGAATGTTTCCCTACCTTGCAGGCTTGTTGTGAGGGCTAATTAACATTTTTATGGTGCTTTGATAAATGCCATCAATTAATGCAAAACCAGCACATACTGTTAACGTAAAAGATGCAGAATTTTGATAAATGTCATTGTTAACATAAAAGAAGTCACATTTCCACTGAATCTGGAAAGATGCTGGGAGAAGACACAATGGAATGAGACAACATCCCAAACCTCTTTCCAAGGCACGTGAAGCATCAGTGCAATGGAAACAGCTGGAGGGAGATTTATTTGATGTCTCTTCATGGTTTTTTGCCCAAGGGCTCTGCTGGGCTCTCTAAATCCAGAGCCAGCCCTTCTCCAGGAAGGTCTATTTTCACACATGCATTGTACCTTCCCAAGGAACTCCACATCTGGAAATGGCCTGGCAGATGTGGCTTCCAGGTTGAATCCCTGCCCATGGGATGAGTGTTCAGGAGCACAGCCCCAAATCTCAGCCCGAGGAAAGAGATAGGGCTGCTTTTGCAGAGCATGGAGGTGCTGAGGAGGAACACAAAACCACCCTTGGACTATTAAAGGGCTGATGGGATGGGAATAGGAACACTCTGATTTAATGTCTGTTGAGCATCAAAGATCCAAAGCAGGAGACCTCCCTTCCTACCAAACCCTGCCCTACTCACCCTCTGCTCACCTTTGGATCTTGATTCCTTCTGTTGCAGATGATGTTTGGGACATAACAGGCTGTTTCTCCTCTTTTTCCTCTTTTTATTTTTTTGTTTGCAGTGGATGGGAAGTGGCAGGCCTGGGGAGTGTGGGGCAGCTGCACCGCCACGTGTGGAGGCGGCACTCAGAGACGTGACCGGGTGTGCTACGGCCCCTTCTTCGGTGGAGAGACTTGCCAGGGTCCCAAGGAGGAGTACAAGCAGTGCAATGACAGAAGGTGTCCTGGTATGTACCCCAGACCCCTCATGCTTTCCTTTGAATGAGGCAGAATTTTGGAATTTTGGGGTTTGGGAATGGCTTCCATGTCCTTTGTCAGAGATCTGAATGCTACAAAGGGTTATAATCAAATAAAATCCTACCCTAGACTCAGGTACAAGGCAAGGTCTTGATTTAACTGTTGCAGAATCCAGTGCAGCCGTGTTGGTTTCAGTGAATATTTGGCCAATCCCACCAGCCTTGCCTTGGTGGTTTCGTCTTTTTATTGCCATAGAGCTACAAGAGGAAAAGAGAAACTGTTTGGTAGCAAAAACTGATACCAGAGTCTCAAGTCCATTAAGTTGTTGAGTACTGAGGATGCTGCAGAGGTTTCCTACCCTTTATCTCTGGGAAGCCTGCACACCACTGGAAATTAAAAAAAAAATAAATAGAGATGTGTCTGCCTCTGTCAGAGCTTTACCCAAATCTCACCCTCCTGCACAGTGAAGAAGCTGAATGGAGGGTGGGTGAGCTGTAGGGCAGATGAAAACCTGGGTTTGGATGTGAAAAATAAGCTGCACGGAACACTTCCAAGTGGGAATGTTGCTGTCTGCCTCTCAGACTATACAGAGACCAAAAGAAAGGCCTGTCCCCCATTTCTTCTTTCTTCCTCAGTCTGAGATGAAGGGCCTGGTGAAATTGCTGGTGGGGAATCAATGGCCTTTGTGATGTTTGCAGTCAGATTGCATTGATTGTAACAGGCCATGAGCTTTGACTGAAAGGGTAATTAATTGTCAGAGCAGCTCAGTGAGAGATTCTCATGGCAGGATCCCAGCATTCCTACTGGAAAGGGGCATCTCCCTAAAGGACAGGAAGCAGCAGTTTTGATGCAGGAGTACCTGGGGCCAGATCTGCCACGTGGAGGCCAAGCTGACCCCTCAGAGTCCCTCACAAAGTGCTGAAGACAAAGAGATGAAAGCCAAAGGACTTCAGCATGGAAGTTCCAGCATGTTGAGCTCGGGGACGGCAGAGAAAGAGTCCGTGTGACTTGTCACTCTTCCCAGCTACGCTCTAATAAAAGGCATCACCTCTCCTCACAAGCTGTGCCTCTCAATTAGCAGTGGCGTGTGAGAATCTCTTCTAACTCTGCTGCAGAGCTCTTCCCTCACCACAGAAAATCCTAGCACCGGGTTGTCTGGTGGTGTCTGCAGCGTGAGGCAGATTTAGTTCAGCTTCAGTGTGTGCCAGCTGGGGCCCTGGCAGAACAAGCCCGATCTTTTCTTCTCTTTCTGCAGGGGTTGATGCCTGTGCAGTGCTCCAAAGGAAAAGGCAAGTCTCAGGCACTGGGCTCTGCCAGGGTTCACAGCCAGAAGGGTCTCGCTGCAGTTGTTAATTTGCAAGGGAAGGAAAAGGTGGGGAAACATCAGAGGCTAAAAATAAACCCGCTCAATTTGTTCTCCAGAAAGTATCAAATGCTGGAGTGATTTGATTTGAGCAGAAGAATTGAACTTAATTGGGTTAGTTATTAAAATCTCCCAGTGCAAATAGGTTACTCTGGTAAAAGGGATTTTGTTGTGAAGCAACATCAAAAAGAAAAAAAAAAAAAAGAAGAAGAAGAAAAAAGGAAAGGATGAAATTATTCTCTCCTGGCCTGGGAATTGCTCCTGCGCTCAGTGGCAAGGCAGCTCTAATCAGTGTATTTTTAAAGAGCATCTCTGATCCACAGCATCCCTCAGTGGTCCCCAGGGACACTGCAGGGGTGACAAAACCAGGAAGTTTTGGCAGGCCAGCGGGGGAGAAAGGCGAGGAGAGATGTGAGCATCCTCTCAGCTTTTTCCTGTGCTCTGCTGCTTTGTAGCCAAGGATGCTAGAAGCTTCCACACCCCGGAACCCTCCTGTGAACCATGAGACAACCTGTGACCGTGGTCCAAGCACAGGGACAAGAGTTTGGAAATCAGCTCGCTGCTCTGGGACAGGCTCTGTGGGTGACCAAGTGCTGTCACAACTGGGTTATTCAATCTCCCTGCCCCACAGCTCCCTGGCAGCAGGCTGGAGATGAAACTGCTTCTTTTCCACCCCTGTTCTGGCTTATCTGCAGAAGCCAGGAGCTGTTGGCTCAGGGATGAGCCCCGCTCATGTGCAGAGCACAGCTGGGGTCCCACTGCCCTCCGGGGTTCCATCACAATAGTGATTACTCACAAGGGAGCTTTAAACCAGGGGAAGGAGCATCTGTTTCCAGGCAGGGAACTCAGTTTATTCATTCCCAGTGTCTACTGGGGAGGAATCCATCTTTGGACTGCAGCTGGGGCTGGGGCCAGTCTTGGAGCCTGCCTGCAGGAGCAGCGATGTGCAGGCAGCTTGTTGGGTCTTGTAGGAGTTCTTCAAAGCAGCAGGACTTGCCATGCCCATAATTTAGGTTTGAGCCCTCCCCACAGCCAGGTTGGTCCCTGGGTAGTCCCAGAGCAGCAGTGGGACATGTCCTGACCAGCTGCATGCACAAACTCAGCTTCCTTTTTATTGGAAATTTTACATGCGCAATGAATAAAAACTGTAATCAATGACTATTAAATCGAGTTTTTTCTCCTTCCCTCCCTCAGGAGTGACAAATAGCTTTAACACCAATCTCATGGCTCCCTCTGCTTTACATGTTGTAAATAATGAGTTTCTCAGCACAAAGATCTCCTATGGAGAATGTTTTTCTCCCAGATCCCACCAACTCCAGGACCGACTCAGCTCCACCCACAGACAGAAGCTTCCAAAACCATCCTTCCAATGGTATTTTTTTCTGTGATGTCTCAAAACACATTTCTGCAGGCTCCCGGGCTCTGCAGTAGTGTTTGGAAATGAGCTGCTGATGCAGTTCCAAGTTGTTGGGGCTCAGACCTTCTCTCTTTTGTGCACAAGATGGAAGCAAGCAGAATGAAGACCACCCAGGGGATGTGTCCGTCTTGTCTCTTCATTTACTTGTTCTTTTTTCCATTCTTAATTCACTGATTCATGCCAAGCCTCAATTTAGATACATACAACACTGAAGGTGGTGACCCTGAGGGATGGAAGAGGTGGAGTCTGGAGCCATGGAGTTCACCCAGAAAAGATATGCTCATTAAAAATTAAGAAATAAAACTCTTTAGTAGAGGGTAGCAACAGCAGTTTTCTTGCAGAGAGCTGCCACAGTGCAAGGCAAGGATGTGAGTGGACTTTCCCATGATTTTCAGTCAGCTAATCCTCAGAATGGATGAGTTCCCAGTTTTCAGACAGGCAGAGCAAATTGCAGAGAGGTGAAGTGACTTTGCGAGGGACAAAGCAGCAGCAGAGCTGGGAGTGCACTCCAGGCCTCCTGGTTCCCAGACCACGCTCTCATAATTCCCTTTTCCACGTCCTTGCTGAGGAGGAAACTTTACCAACAGAATTTTTCTCTCCTGGCAGAGCCCCACGAGATCTGTGACGAGGAGAGTCTTGGCCCTGTGGTTTGGAAAGAGACGCCAGCTGGGGATGCTGCAGCCGTCCGGTGTCCCCGCAATGCCACTGGTAAGGGTGACTGCATGGTGGGGAGGCTGTCCCTCAGCAGGGGAGCCTTCATTCTTTGTGTCCTAGATGAGGAGAACCTGGTTGTGGGACAGCAGGACAGGCACGTGGACTTCCCTCCCTTTGTCCATGGCTAAATTAACTCTGTCTGGGTTTCTGTTTTTGCTGTTAAGCACAAATGTCGTAGTTGTTACTGGATAATCTGAGGTGGTTTTCATCCATCCATCCATCATCCACCCATCCATTCATCATCCATCATCCATCATCCATCATCCATCCATCCACCCATCCATCCATCCATCCATCCATCCATCCATCCATCCATCCATCCATCATCCATCCATCCATCCATCCATCCATCCATCCATCCATCCATCCATCATCCATCCATCCATCCATCCATCCATCCACCATCCATCCATCATCCATCCATCCATCCATCCATCCATCCATCCACCCACTGCCTGGTCCTGTGAAAAGTTTGAAACTAAGGAACACTGGGATGTGTTCCCTCCATTATCTACAAAAAGCTTTGCAGAGCAGGTAGGGCTTTAGAGTCCTCTGCATTTGGTGTTGTGGTTCTCTCCAGTGCCCATAAAAGCAGCTGCTGTATGAGAGCAGGAAATCTGAATTCCTACTTAGGAACCTCAGCACATCTCTAAAAATTTGTTTGAGCACTCAAGTTGATGGTCTGATCATTCTGGTGTAGAGTAAAAGGATATATGAGCATCAAGGTGTTACCTGTTGTGGCCACCTGTTCCCTAAGGAGTGGAAGGCAGGGCAGAGAACGCTCCAGCAGCAACGCTGGTGGTGGGATTTGTCCTCAGCTGGATGTTCCTCACTGCCAGACACGAACAGAAATAGTGGCAGCAGTGTCAGTAACGTGTAAAGGTTTTATTTTGTTTGAGGGAGAGGGTTGGATGCAGACAGCCCTCTTTGACTCAGCCTGGGACAGTCAGTGTCATCCCCAGCGCTGTCCTCGAAGGGCTGTATCCAAAGAAAGGTCACTGAATCATCTGGCAGCAGCAACGGGACTGCAGACCCAGCAAACCTGATCCTCAGAAACTTCCCAAATGCCATCATGATGGCTGGGACAGGCTGATCCCTCTCCCTTTCCTCCTCTCTGATGTGTCTGTTCCTCCACATCGCAAGGCATGTGATTATCACTGCAAACCCCTCTGTGGATCAGAGCTGAGGCCTGGGGGAGGACTGGAAGCAGCTTTCAGAGAGTTTCAGCTGATGCAGAACTGGTGCTGTCGGGTGTTTATTCCCCTCCAGGCTGCGTGGGCAGCACAAGCCCTGCTTTAGTTGCAAGTACCAGACCAAACCACCTGGGGAGGCTCGTGGGGCTTCCCAAGCCAGGAAAAATGCTGCCATCCAGGGCAGGAGAAGAAACCTTCCCTTCACCCTGACTAGCTGTGTCCAGTTTGTTAATTTTTGTTTTCCTGCCCAGTTCCCTCTGCTGCTCTGCAATAATAAAAGGCAGGAGAAAATAAAGATAATCCCCCCTTCAGGCTTGTTCAGGCATCTGCAGGTGCCTCCGATGCCCTTTGTGCTGGTAGCTGAGTCTGCCCTGGTGCATTCACCAGTTCTGGGTGATCTCCATAGAATCATGAGGGTTGGAAAAGACCTCTAAGATCCTCAGGTCCAGCCATTAACCCAGCACTTCCAGGCCTACCACTAAACCATGTCCTCAAGTGCCACATCTACACGTGTTTTGAACACTTTTATGGATGACGAGTCCACCATATTCTCTGGTCAGCTTGTTCTGATGCTTGACCACCCTTTCAGTGAAGAATTTTACCTTCATATCCATCCCAAATCTTCCCTGGCACAACTTGAAGCTGTGTCCTCTTGTCCCGTGACTTCCTACTCATGACAAAAGACCAGTGCCTGTGAATGCTTGACTTTTCATCCTGTCCTCACTCCCGTATTTATTTCTTTCATTCTTCCAGGGCTGATCCTTCGAAGATGCATCTTAGATGAGGAAGGCATCGCTTACTGGGAGCCTCCAACGTACATCAAGTGTGTTTCTATTGATTACAGGAACATACAGATGATGGTAAGGCATCAGCTCAGCAGGTTTGGGATCCTCCCCAATGATTGTTACATGGCTTGAGTTACAAAAAAGAAGGAAAAAAAAGGAGTTTCCAGCTCTGCCTTGATTTTCTTTTACTGTTTTTTTTCTGCTTACC
The DNA here is from genome assembly GCF_021018805.1 of Prinia subflava. Taxonomy (NCBI): domain Eukaryota; kingdom Metazoa; phylum Chordata; class Aves; order Passeriformes; family Cisticolidae; genus Prinia; species Prinia subflava. Next base: position 2,189,253 of record NC_086247.1, on the reverse strand, counting down.
TTGTGATGCATGGGCACACCATGGATAAGGGATGGTTCCTTTCAGGATATATTAATATCCAGCTTGGCAGAATCTGGGTTCTTCCAGGCCTTTCACATCACATTATCATTAAGTATTGCTATTACTGTATCACTTTTAAATAAGCATCTTATTTTATTGTTAATGTTAAATTCCTTGTTATGGGGAATTTCTGCTGGTCTCCTGCAGCCTTTATGAGAACTGGCCTCTCCTGTTCATGTTAAGGTGTAGTCTGTCCTAAAATAATTCCGAATTGTTTATAAGAAAACAAGGTTTTGGGGCAAAAATATTCTGTTGGGCTATGAACAGAAGAAACTTTGTAGTAGAACAATTTCTTCTTCGTGGGCAAAACAGAAAATTTCAGTTTCCTGTCATTTTAGAACCACTTAGAAGATAATTTAGAATATATCACTCTTTTCTATCATTTTAAAAATATCAGAGGCTCTCAGGCCAGCAAAGATAGTCGGATCCATCTGATTTGCACTCTGAATTGTGAGGGAGGTCAAAAACCTTCCCCTGGCAATTCCTTTGCTGAGCTCATTAACTCGACTTGACTGCCCCTCAAAGTGTTTCTGGCGTTCCTTTTCTGTTCCTCAGACCAGGGAGCACCTTGCCAAAGCTCAGCGTGGGTTGATGGGAGACGGGCTGTCAGATGTGCTCCAGAACCTCGTGGAAATCTCCCAGGATGGGACCAGCTACAGTGGGGACCTGCTGTCCACCATGGACGTACTCAGGAACATGACAGAGATCTTCCGTAGGGCTTACCACAGCCCGACTTCTGGGGATGTGCAGGTGAGCCCAGGACCCCTTCCTGGAGCCCAAGGCTGGGTTAGAGAGGTTCCCATGCTCAGGGCTCCAGGTTTGATTACTGATACTGATTGTAGCTGATACAGTGCTGATGAAAATCAGATTCTTATTTTTCCCAACATAAATGTCTTTCTGTATTAACAAACTCTCCTTTTGAGGTGGTTCTTCCTGGGTTTATAAACTAGGAACTTGAAAGCCAAGGTCACTCTGAACTATCCCAACCTGATAGCACTTCACTGCAGAGCCTAATTGATATGAGAACCTTATTTGGCAGGGATTTCAGGCTAATGACTGGAGGTAAAATGATCCTGTGGCATTGGATACCTGGGTGTTGATGTAGGGGAATATCATCGTGGTTTCTTGTCCCAGGGTTTTACTTGCAGCAGCTGCAGAGCAGCTACAGGATACACCCTTGGGATGGGTCATCACCTCATGACTTGAAACATTAAACTGATCCTGCAGGATCTGAAGAGAGTGGTAAAATTGGAGGAAAAAAAATCAATAGTCTTAAATTTCCTGTCTCCTTCCTTCTCATTGTGTGCTGCAAAGGTCCTACCATGGACAGCACCCTCTTGATCCATCTCTGCGTCTCTTCCTGGTCACAAGCTAAAGGGGATCTTGAGGTTTCCATATGTTTGAAATAAAAGAAATAATAGAAAAAATATATGAAAGGGTTTATGCATTGGAAGATCATCTGGTTTTAACCAGTTTCTGACAAATATTTACCATATCTGTCCTTAAAAATCATCAGTAATGGATACAAGACTTATTCCCAATCCAGTGCCTTAGAAGATACAGTAGTTAAAGTGAATGCCTTGGGAAAAAGGTTTTATTAAAACCTGTTTTGCCATTAACATCTGTAGGGACCTGTGAAATGCTCTAGAACCTTTTGGGAATGGGATTATGAGAACACTTCTGGAGCATGTTTAAATCTCAGGTGTCCCTCTCACACCACTGTGACCTTCTCAGCCTGTTTGCATAACAACCTCTTCCGTCCTCTCTTGTCTCCCTTCTCCAGAACTTCGTCCAGATCCTCAGCAACATTCTTTCAGAGGAAAACCGGGAAAAATGGGAGGAAGCTCAGCTGGTATGAACCTTCAGCACCTTCCCTGGGAATAAAGAGGCTTTCAGCACAGGGTTAAGCCATGAGGAGAGGAATCTCCAAGTGTCTACATGACCTCCTAAAAAGAGCTTAGTTCCAGGCTGAGTCACAGTAAAGGAGTAACTCAGGGACCCACAGGATCTCAGCTCTGAGCCAGACTGCACGAAGAACAGTGAAATGCTGGTGGTGGAAACCAAATTTGGGATGGATTTCAGGGGTCAGACGTAGTTTGGAGTTGATAATCCTGACGTCCTTCTGTAATTCCACTCTTTGGTCTTGCCAAGATAAAGAAGTGGGATCATGTGGCTTTGAGTTCCTGCCTGAAAAGATGCAGGACAGGAGGGATTTTTAGAGCTGAGCTTCTGGATTCAGTTATGTTTTGCTTTATTTATGTTTTGCCTTATTTCTCTTCTGTCAAGGTTAGGGATCCTGCTCAGTCCTGAACTCCCCATTCCTGGAAGTGTTCAAAGCCAGGATGGATGGGGCTTTGAGTAAGATGTGGAAAGTGTCCTTGACCGTGGCAGGAGTTTGGAATTAGATGAACTCTAAAGTCTCTTCCAACCCAGGCCATTCTAAGATTCTATGAATAATTCAGTAGCTGAATTCTCAAGTATTAGGGCATGGTGTTGCTGGTTTTTCTTTCTGTGTCTCATTTGGCCCTTGTCTTGTGTGCCCCATTTGAACTCTCTGTTGTGGAGTTGTGTCACACATACTCCTGTTTCCCTTACCATTCCTTTCGTGAGTTGTTGCTGTTGCAAAATTCCTCCAAAAGATCTGGAAACAGCAAATAATCAAAACAAAAAAAATCATGCAACACACAAAGCAACACCATAGTCCAGTTATCTTCACACCAGCCACACAAGTCCTCTGGGAATAACTTTTTAACAAGTGCTGGCACAATTGTTGCAAGTTCGGAAAGTGAGACAGGGACTCGAAAACATTTCCTTCATGCAACAGCAACTCTGTCAGGAGCTGCGCAGCCTCTCCTCTCCTCTCCTCTCCTCTCCTCTCCTCTCCTCTCCTCTCCTCTCCTCTCCTCTCCTCTCCTCTCCTCTCCTCTCCTCTCCTCTCCTCTCCTCTCCTCTCCTCTCCTCTCCTCTCCTCTCCTCTCCTCTCCTCTCCTCTCCTCTCCTCTCCTCTCCTCTCCTCTCCTCTCCTCTCCTCTCCTCTCCTCTCCTCTCCTCTCCTCTCCTCTCCTCTCCTCTCCTCTCCTCTCCTCTCCTCTCCTCTCCTCTCCTCTCCTCTCCTCTCCTCTCCTCTCCTCTCCTCTCCTCTCCTCTCCTCTCCTCTCCTCTCCTCTCCCTTCCCCTCCCCGATATCTTTCCTACTGAATTTGGATGAGGGTGACATGGTTTGTCTCTGGGTGGAATAGAGAATCCTGGTCCTGGGCAAGGACTTGCTTGACCAAGTGGGTTGACCCAGATGGCCTCAGAGGCTCCTTCCAAACTGAGCTGTGCCTTGATTCTGTGATTCTGTGCCCAAACACTCGGTCTCAAGCCTCCAGGTGCATGTAGGTATTTCAGCACCGAGCAGAGGAGACTGTCAAGTTGTCATGACAACAGGGAAACCCTGCTGATCCCCCTAAAAACAGCTTGCTCTGTGTGGCACTTGGTTCCCAGTGGCTTTCCCTGTGCAATCTGCTCTCTGCACCTTCAGGCAGGCACAGCTCAGTGTCACCGTGACCTACACGAGGGTTGGGGACATCACGGGCAGGATGTTTTCCTGGCCTGTATTTTAGTGGGAATTGAGATAACAGCCCAGCACCACGACTTTAGGACACAGAAATCTCTGTGAACAGGATGCCAACAGAGGTTTTAGCAGTCTCTGTGCTTCTCCCTCGAAGCTCCTGGACCAAAATCACACCTTGTATTTCGTGAGATTGACCAATTCTTTTAAAACAAAGCCTTTGGCTCCCAATTTGCTCTTTAAGAATAAACCCAACTTCATTGCAGTCTCACATTCCAATGCCCTGTGGCACCCCAGGCAGAAAGATGTTGTTCAAGGAAAATAAAAACTAAATTGACCTGTAAAGGTATTCAGAGAAGGGCTACAATGATTTTTGAAGAGCCTTTCCCGACCATTATAGAATAAAACCTAAAATACAGCATCCAGTGTAGCCTGCGTTTGGTTTGACCTTGTGATTTCAATCTGTAATGGAATATAAAAGTGTGCAGCTAAAAATAGCATCCTCACTCAGTTCTCCTCCTTCTGTGCACACCTGCTGTACTGGCAGGACTTTTTAATCTCATCCTGAGACAGTTTTAGTCTAACCAAGGTTCCTTGGATTGGCAGAGAGAGAGAGAGACACACGTGGCCACCCCTGTGCTCCTTGCCCACACTCTCCATGGCTCAGCCTTCCTCCTGCCTCCTTCCCATCCTGCTTGTCCCTAGCTGTCCCTCCAGCTCACTCAGCCACCTCAGAATGTCTGGATTATGCTGAGACACTGAAAACGCTGTAAAAGTGGTGGAAAAGGAAAACCAGAGGAGCTGAACTGCTTTTCCTCAGCCTCTCATGGCATTTGCTCAGCCCCTGTGGGCAAACGTGCTTTGAGGAGAAGACAGGTAGTCAGCACAGCTGGTTTCAACTGGATCATGGTTTATGGAATCTGTCGCTGGAAAACTGGTTATTGTTTAACAGCCCTGTCTAAAGTTGGAAAAGTACAGGTAAAGAAGAGTCACTGCCAATGCCTTTATCAATGGGGAAAAAACAGGAAAGAAATAAGAGGCAGAGAAGCTCCAGGACAGGCCAGGTCCAAGAATTTGATGATTCAGAGAGTGAGATCCTGACAACAAAACAGGAAAGGAGAAAATCAGGCTGCCTGGGATTCAGCATTACACCACAATTGTCCTTTGGTGTGATTGCTTTCAGTAGAGGGAGTTGGAATGAGATGATCTTCAAGGTCCCTTCCAACACACACCATTCTGCATTTCTATGATTTTATGAAGGGAGATGGGTAGGTTATTCGCTTCTCCAGAGAATTTCCAATATTTCCTTTTGTTTAAAACCTTACCCTCCACCCTAAGTTCTACCAATCTGAGTGTCATATCATAATTTTCCTTTTCCTTTTCCTTTTCCTTTTCCTTTTCCTTTTCCTTTTCCTTTTCCTTTTCCTTTTCCTTTTCCTTTTCCTTTTCCTTTTCCTTTTCCTTTTCCTTTTCCTTTTCCTTTTCCTTTTCCTTTTCCTTCTCCTTCTCCTTCTCCTTCTCCTTCTCCTTCTCCTTCTCCTTCTCCTTCTCCTTCTCCTTCTCCTTTTTTCCTTTTTCCTTTTTCCTTTTTCCTTTTCCCATCTTTCTCTTTTTCTTTTTCTTGGCTTCCTCTTAGGATGTCCCAGTCCTCCTTCTCCACAGCCCCACAACAGCCCATTATACCCAGCATATGCTCCCAGTTCAGGTGTGAGGGCAGAAACCTTTGCCCACAGAGAAGCTCCTGCTGTTCTCGTGAAGATCTGATCTGCTCAAAATTCTGCCTCTCTTTGCAGATAGGGCCAAATGCCAAGGAGCTCTTCAGGCTCGTGGAGGATTTCATTGATGTCATCGGCTTCCGCATGAAAGATTTCCGGGATTCCTACCAAGTCACGGACAACCTGGGTGAGTTCATTGGCACTCCCCACGCTGGGGAGAGACCCCCCAAAGGTGGTAATTACTGTGCAATATGGATAAACTGGGCTGTGGGGAGGGGAGGCAGCAGGTGGTGGGACATTAAAAGCTCTGGGGGAAGACATGAACAGGCATAAACACGGGGTGGCTTCTCTCCAAAGAAGTTGGGATTTCATGAGGAAGAAGAGATATGCACAGAGAGATCTGGGAGATATCTACCGAATGGAGAACAGATGACGAACTGGGCAGAATGAGAGTCTTTCTTTTATTTTTTGATCACAAGAGCAGCCCAGCAGCCAATGGAGGCAGCGAGCAAACAGCAGGCAGTGTCTGATTGATGCTGTGTGCACAATCGCAGCGTGGAACTTGTTGCCAGAGGAGGTTGCAGAAGCCAAAAAGTACAGATGGGTTCATGATGGGATTAGGAAAGTGCACAAAAGGGAGGTCCACTGGTGGCTGTTAAAGTTGATGATCTGGATGCAGCCAGGAGCTGAGGAAGTCCTGCTGATTGCTGAGAGGACAAACCAAGAGATGTCTTGTTCTTTCTCACACTTATCAGCTGTTGCTGGCCACTCCTGGGGATAAGGTGCTGGAGCAGACTCTCCTCTGGCAGATTTAATGCAGGCAGGACCCTTTCAGCAAAGCACAAGCCCTGCTTTTATCTCCTTTCATGCACAGACATTTCGTCAAGAGAGCATCACTCCTTTGGCTCCCAATATCCCGTCTCTCTGATTTCCCGCTAATGCTTCCCATGTTTTCTTGAGCACATATGGAATTTACTGAAGCTGGTTTCACTCACTGGTTTTATTTCTTGCTTCTCCCCAGTCCTTGGCATTCACAAACTGCCTGCAAACGCAGCAACCGACATCACCTTCCCCATGAAAGGCTGGAGAGGAATGGTGGACTGGGCCAAGAACTCGGAGGACAAGGTCACTGTCTCCAAGAGCATCCTCTCTTCAGGGCTCTCAGGTAGGCAGCGCAGCCAACACAATTTTTTTCCCCTTCATTTTCTAAGAGTAATACCTTCCCTTTGCCTGGTTTTCAAATCCTCTCCCAGATCAACTGGATATGCTCACAAATGTTTGGACATCAAAGCATTGATGAGTTCAAATAAGGCTTTCAAATATGGCCTGACTAAGAGTTCAAACTAAACTCCTCACAAAAGTTCAGGGGCAGGTTTAGTGCCTGGGTGTGGGTGTTAATCTTTTCCCTAAAGAAGCAGGAAAAATTGGCATCAATGCTTTAGGTGCCCTCCAAGCCTGGATCCAGACGTGATGGAGCCATCTGAAGGTGAGTGGCTGGGAGTCAGCAGCTCAGGCTGAGCAGCTGATGGCTCTGGGTCTGCTGCTTGGACAAGATTTGATAGATCTGGGCATTCATGGCCTCTGTGTGAAATTTCCTGCCCCAAGAAATGAAATTCAGAGGTGTTTATCACTGAGGCTCCACACCAGGGCATGGACAGCAGCCCCAGCATGGAGGTGGTGCCTCAGCCAAGGTGGCCTCACTGCCAGATCTGGAAAAACACCTGGAGGTTTCTGGGATGATCTGATGGATGAGAGTCCCAGGAACCAACCACACTCAAGGTGCTCATCCTTTGGCAGAGACAACATTTGGTAGGACTGAGCCCTGAGCTCTCAAAACCAGGACCCTAAATTGGGCTGATTGCTGGGAGATGATGGGATTTACTTCTGGCACTCATGGCTTTGAGAGCTGCTGGCTCCCCCTTCCTTGAGACCACGGCTGGAGACTGAGTTGTTGCTACAAAAGACCTTTGGCCTCGAGTTGTCACACCAGGACCTTTTGCCACGGCCTCCCTGCCAGGGATGGCATCAGCCATTGCTTCAATTTGGGAAGTCTGAGGCCAAGAACAGTTAAGTGACACCCCCAAGGGTAAAGAGTGAGTCACTGGCAGAGCAAGGACCATGTCAAGCCCTCCTTGTGTTTTGTTGTGCCTTGCAGACAGCGTGAGCTCCCTGGGAGAAGTTGGAGCACACTGAAAGTGTTTGTTTGTGGATGCTGTGGTCCCTTCACCTTTAGAAACATTTAATCACTTGTTGGACAAATTTCTGGACCAGACCTAGACAGAGCTGATCCTGCTCTGAGGCTGAGGGCTGTCCCAAAAGTATCCAGCTCCTCATGGAGCTGTTTTAGATTTCTATTGGAAGCATCCTCACACAGAGCTGCTCTAAGGCCCTCGAGCTGCAGTGACTGAGCAAACAAATCATGACATCCACCCTGAGGAACAACTTCCAATCAGTCTCACCTCTCCATCTTTTCCTGAGTACCACCCAGGGCTCTTCTGCCTCTGTTTTGTTCAATATCTTGTGCTGGTGGTGTAGTTTTTGAGGGGTTACTCAGTGATTCCAGCAGAAATCCACCTCTATTAGTTTTGATCCTCATTTTTCTGTGGGAACAGGAGTAGCTATCCTGAACAAAGTGATGAAGACAGGCAGCTTCATGAGACCAAATCCAAACCCCCTCACTGCTGGGAGCTGACTTTGAACGGTTGATTTCGATGGGCCAACACTGATTTATGCAGTTGGGTGACAAAATTGCTCTGCTAGCCTGTCTGTCAGCCTCTCCCAGTTATGTGCTCACCAGATATCCCAATTTGATGGTAAGAAAGACGGACATGCAGAGCTGTGCCTGTCCTGCAGTGATGGAGCAGACACACTGTCAGCTCAGCCTCAGTGCAAGATCAGCAGAGAGGCCCCACCTGGTGCTTTCCCAGCTTTTTTATCATTGCTTTCCACCCAGCCACTTGCTTTTTCTCCCCCTGAAAATCCAGCCCTGGGGCTGCCTCTGCTGCTCGTGGTTTATCAGGGGAAGTTCTGGCTTTTTGCAGCTGGGCACCGTGAGGTAGTGGAGGAGGAGGAGAAAAAAAAATACGAGGAGAAGGAGGTCAAGTGACGTGCCCAGAGGTCACAGAGATGATTCAGAGGCTCATCTGGATCTGCTGCAGCCCCCAGAGGCAGCACATGAGTTCTGGGGTCAGAGCAGGCGCAGTGGGACCTCTCCCCTTCCCGCTGGCCTTGTCGGCCCGAGCTCTGCTCCTCTCTCTGATGGCCTGATCGCTGTGGATGGCCCCAAAGGCCTCGAGGAGGCTGCAAGAGACCTTTCCCCCCTGCAGATTTGTCTGCTGTGGTGCTGTCAGAGGAATTTTGGGGGTTTCTGAAGGGGGGAGCACCATTTGGGAGGGGTGAGCCTTGGTGAGGGCAGAAATCTGGGCTGCTGGGTCACCCCAAAGGTGCCGAGCCCTCCCTGTAGCGACAGCAGCCGCTGCTTCCCACTGCAGCGATGTTGACATGGCCCCAACAGAGATGGGGTCACCACTGGCCACGCTTATCCAGAGGCCAAATCCTGCCCCTGGGTGTCCCGTGGGGACAGCTGCCACCCCGATTGTCTCAGTGCCGTTGTCTTCTTCCCTCTCCTCTGGTGTCCTGCAGTGTCGGACGACTCCTCCGTCTTCGTGGTTGGGACCGTGCTGTACCGGAACGTGGGCAACATCCTCTCCCTGCAGAGGTAAGAGGGGTGCCTGGGGCTGGGGAGCAGCTGGGGAATACCCAGGATGATCCCTCTGGCTGCAGAGCCCTGGTCCTCCGGGGAAAAGGAGCGATCACTGGGTGCAACAAGACAGATTTTGACCTGCAGTGGGAATATTTTCACTGAGTGTGTTCAGGTGGGGCCAGGCTCAGGCATCACCTGGTGCAGGAATGTTTTCCAAGGGCATCACCCCAGACAGGAGGGGAGGAAGCTCAGTGCTGCTGTTTCATCCTTCCCTGCCACCCTTGGCCCTTCAGGAAAAGAACCTCACCCTGCCCTCCTGGAGGGGTTTTGGCGGCCCTGTCAGATGGGAGAGGCTCGGCTGCCCCGATTTTCCCGAGCTGCTGGAGAGCTGCCATCCACACGGAGCCCTGGAGAGAGGCACGGCAGAAGACAGGCTCGGGGAGGAGAGAGGGGAGCAGGGCACGCCTGGCTGCTCATGTCTGCTGTGTTCCCCACGCTTCAAACTGCCTCGGGCACCAAAGCTTTTGTGTTCAGCACTCCCTTCCCTTTTCTTCGCTCCCCTCCCTTTTCCTCTCGCTCTTTTTTTCTTTTTTTCCCTCCCCAAGACTGGTACTGAGGCAGTAAATTAAGCATCCTAAGGCACCTTCTAAATCTGTTCTGCACTGATTAGCGTGAGCCCATTTACCATAAACACCAGGGCATCTCTCCTCACCGATAATCATTTAAATACCTCCAGATTTAGCACTGGCAATGGCAAAAAGAGCTCGGAGTGAGTGCAGAGAGGAATTAGCAAGTCAGCCAACTGTATTCTGTAATATCTTCCATTACAGCAGTGGGAATTAGATCAGAAGGGCAATAAACATCATTGGCTCAAATGATCCAGTGGTATTTCAGCTTCCTCTGGCCAAGCAGGGAATGAGCTCTGATAACCAGCAGCTGCAGCCTCCGAACAGTGTTCCCACTGGAGAGCTGATTTAAGATGTTTCTTAATTAAAGGACAGTCCCTCTTTAAAAAAAAAAAATCTCGAGTCTTCAATCACCTGTGGAGAGTCAAAGGGAAGAAAAAAAAGAAAGATAAATGAAAGCAGCAGCAGTAAAACATCTCTTACTTCAGCACTGTGCAAATGGACACAGCATTAAAAAGGAGAATGTTGTTAAGTAACCATATAGCTGCCTGTGGATAAAAAATATTTCTGACCACTGAGGAGAGCAGCTGTTCCTGGGTACACACAAGAAATATGGACCCAGACCCTGGATTGCACCACTCTGATTCAATGCAGAGTGATTCTTCCAAGAAGGGGGAAAAAAAACCAAAAGTAGATTTAACTCAGCAAACGGCACCAGCTGAGCTGTTCCTAATTGTCCCAATTTACCTCCCCCAAGCAGCAATTCCGTCTCTGAGTCACACATTACTCTGTCCCCTTGGATCCAGAGAGCCCAGCGGATCTTGGCAGCTGTGACAATTGGGATGGGCTGTACACAAAATCTGATTTTCCGAGGCAGGGAGGCGAGAGAGGCGCTCGGTCCCAGCTGGACTCTGCTGCAGAGGACACGGACAGCAGAGAGCCACCAGCCTGGCTCTCCCCGGGCACCCAGCACTGTGTTCACAGCTCTTTGCACGCCCTTGGTGGCCACTCAGGAGCCCTCTGAGCTCCTCTGAGCTCCTGCTCAAACCCCATCTCTTCGTGTTTTGTTTTCTTTCCAGAAGCTGGGCTGCAAACGTGCTCGTAGGAAAAGCGACTCATCTTCCTCCTGAAAGATTCCCCGTGACACTGAGTCCTTCTCCACCCCCGACAAGCTGCTCAGCTGCCTAATTACCTTCCCTGTCAGGAGCCTGCCTCTCTTCTTAAGGCTGAATTTGTCTGACTTTCACTTCCAGGCACTTGGCCTTCGGGTGGGTGACTGAAAAGCTCCCCACATGCAAGGCACTATCAGACAAGGCTTCCAACAGAGAAGTTTTGTTTGTTTTCCTGCACCTGGATCGATTTTGTGTCTCTGCTTTGAACTCCCTTTGCTGTTTCCCCCTCTCAAAGTGAAACTGAACCCAACAGCTCAGTGGAATTCAGACAAGGAGGGTACAGACAGAAGTTCTTTGCTTCATCTCAGTGGAAGGGATCTTAAAGAATATTCCATTCCAACCCCCTGCCATGGGCAGGGACAGCTTCCACTGTCCCAGGCTGCTCCAAGCCCCATCCAGCCTGGCCTTGGATGCTGCCAGGGATGGGGCAGCCACAGCTTCTCTGTGCCAGGCCTTCACCACCCTCTGAGCAAACAATTTCTTCCCAAAATTTAACCCAAACCTCTCCTGTTGTAGTTTAAAACCATTCCCCCTTGTGCTATCATTATTTACCCACATAAAAAGTTGCTCTCTGTTTTTTTATGAGCCTCCTTCAACTTCTGCTTGAGCTGCAGCTTCTTGGCCACTGCTCACCCTTCACAGGCTGCACACCGGTGACTTCTGTGTTCTAGCAACTTGCCACGCTGAAAAATCAAATTCTTTTTCTGTCTGTGTTGGCTGCATCGATTCTTTCCTGCTCCTCAGCCTCCTCAAGGAGGTTTTGGTGTCATCCCCGCTGCTCATGCGAATATTCAGCAGCACTGACCCAAGGACTGACCCTTACAGACACAGCCTCTAATGAAGACATGCACTGGTGGTTACCTTTCAGCAGATCCCATTTTTTTCTTCTTACAGCTGCCTACTCCCATTGATTTACTCCTTTGCTTTGCCTCTGTAAGGTGATAGTTGGGCTTTGTAATTTCTTTTTTTTTTCTTCTTTTTCTTGTTTAGTTTTTCCTTTATTTTCTAAAGGAAAAAATATTTTTTTCTTTCCGTGTTAAATCGGTGTTGTTGTTCCCTCTAGTGTTGGTGAACAGTGTCTTTTTGAGCATCCACTTACACATCCATGGACAATTCCAAATATTTTTTTTCCTTTTTTTTTTTTTTCTTCAAACCCTGTTTTTATAGCCACTGTTAAGCAAGTGCAGATCTTTCCCACCTAATTCTTTTTAAAAAAGAAATATTCAATCCAGAGAGAAAAGCAAAAGATTTTAGCAGCACCTGCAGAATTGGTGAAGATTTGGTTAAGGAAGGATTTCCTTTGTCCATGCAGCCTAATCTGGATCTTCCACTCCACTACCAATTCCTTCATGGCAGCACTTTCAGATGCTGCTTGTGGGGACCTTTGGCATATTTTAAGTACCAATAAACTGCAGAAAAATGAGGAAACTCTGTGTATTTACACAATCACTGTCCAGGGAAGTGTCTACAAAGAGTTTGGCTTTCCAGGAATGGGAGACATCCCCCCATTTGTTGCCCCTCTCCAGAGCCAAATCTCCCACGGCTGCCGGAGTTATTACAATATTTGTCTGGGCACAGACATTTAGACATCTACATGGAAGATTTGGCCTTTTCCTGTTTGCTTTTGGTCCTCAGGGAATGAAGATACACACCAGTGCCTCCAGCCAGGATTGTGTGCTGACCCCATGGATAAGCAACCATGCCTCAGCCTCACTGCAGTGCAGACTGAGCCAGCCTTGGAGAGGCAAAACAGGACTTTTTTTTTTTGAAAACACATGAAATCATGGGATATTCTAAATTGGAAGGGACCTACAAGGGTCACTGCAGTCCAAATGAGGTCTGTTTCCTTGTGGCAGGGACAGAAAATGAGCCCTGGAATATTTTACTTCTGGGATAGGTACAGACTCTAAGCCCTGTTGCTTTAGGGGTTGAGAAGGTTCAAAATGGTTTGATTTTGGAGGGATACACAAAATGGTTTGATTTTGGAGGGATACACAAAATGGTTTGATTTTGGGTGGATAGGCTGTGAGGGGAGCCCAGAGGGCAAAGGATGGGGTCTATCAGCACCAAATGTCTTTGGGTGTATTTTATAACAATGGGGTCAACCCCTTGTGACTGTGTACATTAAACCTTTCACCACCAGTGATGGCTGCCATGGGATCCCCTGCTCCACAAAAATCCCTCTAAAACCTCCCTTTCCCCTCTCCTCCCCAGGAACAGCACCGTTCTGAACTCTAAAGTCATCTCTGTGACTGTGAAGCCATTCCCTCGGTCTCTCCTCACCCCTCTGGAAATCGAATTCTCCCACCTGTACAACGTAAGTGGTTCCTGGGAACCTGCCCCATCCCACAGCTGGGTTTGCTTCTGCAGGGCAGGAATGTGGTGGCGCAAGGGAGGAGATGGTTTTGATGGGCTCCTGACATCTTTTTGCTGGTGCAGGACCCTTAAATCTTCCCAAAAAAAACCCCTGAAAGCTTCATTTCCAGAGCAGCAGGAGGGTGACACTGCCGGCACAGGGAACACAGCCATGCTTGTCCCCAGTTCACACCATTTCATTGTGGGCATCATCACACAGGAATAATTGTGCACTCATTAAAATAATTTGATGTAACGATGGTCTTTCTTGAGGAGGGAAAGGCAGGGGGAAAGGTTGTTCCCATTAATTCTGGAATATTACTGTTGTCCTCAATGCTTTCCAGGCAAGCAAAAACTCCCTCCAGGCTCCTCTGCTCAACCCTGAGCAGATTTATGGGATGGACATTTACATACCCCAAGGCCCGTCCTTGTGGAGATTAGATGCCCTCTGAGGCTTTACAACATGAATATTAAGATCTGTTGTGTCTTTGGATTCTCCCGGAGGGATTTTCCAAAGCTGCCTCAGACAGCTGGAGTCAGAGGCAAACCTCTTCCAGGGGTTTTAACACACCTGACCCCCTCCTGTAGGGCTGTGGGTTTCGTCCCACAAAAGCAGAGGCTGTATTTGATCCACTTTCCAGAAGGGAGCAGCAAAAGGATTCTGTGTGAGAGGAGGGATCAGGAGGAATATCCGTAGGTTGAGTCGGGAGAGAGGCAGAGTCAAATCCCTCCGCAGTGGTCGTGATGCAGAACAAACCAAAGCACATTTTATTTTGGCTTTTCAATCCCAGGGTGGCAAAAGGCATTCCAAGGGTTTGAGATCCATGACAGCTCACCTGGTGTATCCCTCATCCTTAGAGCAGTGGAAGGAGTTTCACAGGCCCCACATTCTTCATTCCGGTCCAGACACTCCACAAACAGCGTGACACTGATTTGTTTCTGTTTTCCCTTTCTTGTCTCCCGGCAGGGAACCACCAACCAGACCTGCATCCTGTGGGATGAAAATGATGGGTGAGTTCTGTGCGTTTCCCTTTACTCTCACAGGTCTGTTTGCTTTTTTGGGGTGAAATCATCACGATTTTAGCAGTGATGTGTCAGTTCTTGCTTTCTCTACTCAGTATTTTCTACACCCTGGTGGGGAGTGCTTCCTCTTTCACACGTGCAGTGCTTCTCTCTGAGCTGTCTTTTAGTGCTGTTTTGGATTTTTCCACATAAAGGATGGATGAACTGGGACTGTGGAAGTTTTCAGACTGAGCTCAGCAAAGCCGTGCTTGGGTCTCTGCAGAGCTCACCCCAAATCATGCACCATAAGGAGAGTAACTAAAAATCAATTGCAAATGTGTCTTGTGGAGGCGAAGTTCAGGTGATATGAACTTTATATTGTGCTGCTGTGATATAGAAAAACGATTTTTTTCCATAATTTCAGCAATGACTGGTGCTGTTCAGGAGAGTTTGAGTGATGTGGTTGTGGCCAGCAGGGAAAAAAAACAATCCCAAGTTACCATGAAGAGTTGGGACCATAAATCCCACATGGAGAGTAGTTGTCAAGGAATGTGCATCTTAGAAAGAAAGAAAAAACCCACTCTGAGAGTGAGGTCTTAAATCCTGAGTGAACCTGACAAGGATACAAAGTGTTTGATTTAATGGCGGTTTTACTTCACTGACTTTTGCATCTCAGTTTGAGCACCTGCCTGGCTCCTCTTCTGCTTGCAGTCAGTTCCTCTCCTTGAGATCTCAGACATTTGGCACATGCCCCTGCATTTATTATTATTATTATTTATTATTATTACCAGCAGCATCTGAAAAATGATTCCATTCTTGTCCTTTTATGCTCCATTAAGTAGCATATGCACACAGAGGCAGGCAACATATTTACACTCAGCTCAGTTCTTGTTGGTCTGGGATTAATTTGGCGTCTCTCAGTGGATCCAAAGCAAAGCTGCAGAACCCAGAGGGTCTCCCTGCTGCTGAAATCACACCCATGTTGTAGCCCAGGACAGAACTGGTCCCTCTGGCTTCTAGTAAAAATTGCTCCAGCATTAGAAGATGGTTGAGATGCAGGTGGACTTTTTTAGAAATTAATAAAAGAGGGTTTTATAATATTTTCTGCATGCCAAAGAGTGTGTGGGTCAGCACAGAGGGTTGGACTGGTGAGCAGGTTCAGGAGCTGGCCTGCTCTGCTGGATCTGCTGTTTTTCCGTGCTGGAATGGAATTAAAGCACTTGTACAACAACCCAGTTTTTGGCAAGTAAAGGCGGGAGCTGGAACCATTGCCCCTTTTGCTCTGCACTCCATCCCATTGCTTTTGGCTTTCCAAAGGCAGAGAGAGGGTTGTGTCCAGGAGCATTGAGATGTTTCCCTGCCATGCTCAGACCTGGATTTAATTAGCTGCAGACTAAGCATGAAAAGAGCAAAATCCAGTTTGGACGTGGCTGCTGGACAGGGATGTCATTCAGGGCGGGTAAAGGAATCTGCCAGAGCTGGCACTGGAAGTGCCTGGTATGACACAGATTAAGGTTTTCCCAGTGCTGAGCATGGACTGAGAGGTTTGGATGGCATTTCTGAACTGGAGGCAAAGCAGCTCAGCGTCATCTTCTCCACCTCATCCTGGAGAATAGTTCAGGCTGTAAAAGATCCTAAAGATCACCTCATTCCAACCCCCTAGACCAGGTCACTCCCTGCCCTGGGAGCTCTACCTGCTCCACACTCTTCCTCCCAAGGCTCAGCAGCTTGTTGGGCTGCCTGTTGCCTCCCTGGGAGTGCAAGATGCTGGGATTTCTTTCAGTCTTTCATTCCTGCATCCTCATGGCACCAAAGAGTGCAAGCTAAGAGCGGAGCAGGAAATTTCTTGGCACCGATGCCACAGTTCAGTTTTCAAGGACGGGTTCCAACCCCCCGGCAGATTGGTCGTGCAAATGTTGCTGCTAATCCTCCACTCTCCCCATGTTTTGGGGTTTTGGGGGGTGTGTGCATGCCTGCAGGTGTTTGCAACCAACATTTACAAGCTGGAGCAGCTGAAAAGCCCCAGATCCTGATGTCAGCAGATTTTTGCTCGGACGATGTTCCAAAACTTAGAGCTGATCTGGCGAGCCCTGGCAAGGGGAGCTGCCAAGCTGTTTGTGCAATATTTTAAAAGCTGATTTGCACAACATTTTAAAGCTGATCTGCTACCACTGCTGCCTCCTGGGAAAGGCCAATGAAAAGCAAATTATGCAAACCCTGTTCCCCAGTCCTGACTGCTCACCTCGAACTTGAACAGCGCTCTGGAGCTGTCAAGAGGTTTGAATCACAATTTTGGGTAATTGTTTCCTGCTTGGAACAAGAACTTTTAAGCTGCACCCTGGACTTGTTGCCTGGTATGTGGTAGAGGTCCTGATTGGTGACTCTGTGCCAGAAATCCCCGTGTTTCAGCCACTCTTTTGTGGTTCCCCTCTTTGCTCCCACCTTCTCCTTTTGCCACCCCTCCCTGTGAACTGGAGGTTTTCTCACCGATCAGTCCCATAAGGTGGTTGTGCAAATGGTGAAACGAATGATGTCCCATCCCTGGGAGTGTTCAGGATCAGGCTGAGTGGGGCTTTGAGTAACCTGGTCTAGGGGGAAGTGTCCCTGTGCACGGCAGAGGGGTTGGAATTAAATGTTCTTGAAGGTCCTTTGCAACCATTCTGCGGTTCTTTGAAATCCCATTTCCCAGTTCTGAGCAATTTAATGGATTTACAGCTTCATTTCCCTGCCTGTTCTCCACCCTGCTGCATTCCCTGTGCAGCCCAAGCCAGCCTGTTGTGGTGTTGCTTTCTCAGAAGTCACTGAGAACCCCTCGAGGCTCCTCTTTCCCTTCTCCCCATGTTCCTGCTCCAAGGCTCAGGTGGAGCTTCCCCACTCTCACTGTCACCCACCTGAGGCTGCAGATCCTGGTGACCCAAATTCCACCTGACTCCAGTGACCCAGCCTCTGGATTTAACCCCTTGCCTCCTGTGACTGAACGGGGACAGAGGCTGGAAACCTGGAGCAATCCTCCCATGAGAGCTCCTGCCTGTTCCTGCAGCCACCTGAGCTTCCAATCCCATCCAGAGCATGCCAAAACCCTTTAAAGGCCACTTAAAATCCATGGGCCGTGAAGGGTTGGACTGTGAAATTGCAATTAGAACCAGACAATTATCTGGTGACCATGTGCTTCCTCAAAGATGGAGCTGTCCAACAGAGAACTTGGAAATAAAAAAAGAGGAAGAACCCTTGAGTGCTCATTCATTTGCATTTAGATGGATATTTAAGCTTGTACTATTAACAATGGATTTTTGATTTATTAATCCCAGCCCCTCAGAGTGACTGTGAGATTCGTGGGTGGCACCTCTGCCTCTCTTTTCTCTTTCCCTTGCCCCCAACTCCTCATGGATTGAAATGAGAGGGGAGAAGACCAGGGAGTGATTTCTGTTGTGTTGGGTGCTGCAAGTGTGATTAATGAGCTTAGCACGAGCTTGGTAAATTGAAAGTTGAAATCAAAGAATGGTTTGGGATTCTCTGGCTCCCCTCCAAGTGTACTCATCTGGAGTAATTATTGGCTGCTTAGCCCTGATGAAGTGAAAACCCAGGCAGGATCTGGTCTTCTGCTCCCTCTTTCTCCTGCTGGGACGGGAGAGGGGTTGATAAATGCAGCCATGGATGTGTGTTCATGTTCTTGTGAATCACCAGAGTTGCGTTTCTCACCTGCCTGGTGAATATCAGGGGTTTCATGTGGCAATGGGAACACAGAGACAGAGCCAAGGCTTGTTACTGGCGGTGACAGCATCACTTGATGTCTCTTTCATGAAAGAGAATGAAAGGACATTTTAATGAGGTTGGAGTCAGTCTCTTTTCCCTGGTAACAAGTGACAGGACAAGAGGAAACAGCCTCAAGATGCACCAGTGCAGGTTTAATTGGATATTAGGAACAAACTCTTCACTGGGAAGGCGGTCAGGCTTTGGGATAGGCTGCCCAGGGAAGTGGTGGAGTCACCACCCCTGGGAGTGTCCAAAAAATGTGTGGGTGTGGCACTGGGGGATGAGGTTTAGTGGTGAGCCCAGCGGTGCTGGGTGAAGAGTTGGGCTCAATTATTTTTCAAGCCTTGACAATTCCATGATTCTGTAGCTGCAGAGGAAGATGTGGGGATATTTAGTGTTGCAAAGGAGTCCTGCTGCCCCACGGGGCTGATGGGTCTGGATTCAGTGTTTGGGTGTCCTTTGAGCATGGGATCAGGTAAATGAGGAGAACTGGTGTGAGATGGAAAGGGACAGTCACAGACCACAAAGTGTGGTGTGTCTGACAAGGGCATGGAGTGATGGGACATGGGGGAATGGGTTTAAAGTGAAATAAAGTAGGTTAAGACTGGGTAATAGGAAAAAAATCCTTTACTGTGAGGGTGGCGTTGGAACCCTGGAGACTGGGATGACCAGAGAAGTTGTGGATGTCCTATCCCTGGAAGTGTCCAAGGCCAGGTTGGACGGAGCTTGGAGCAACCTGCGACAGAGGAAGGTCCCCTGCCCATGGCAGGAGGTTGGAATGAGAAGATGTCCAAAGTCCCTTCCATCCCAAACCATCCTGAGATCCTATGAAGGGTCTGGAGAGGCAACATGGGATCAGGCTGCAACAGCTGAGCAATAAATGTCCCCTCCTTGGTGACAGCACAGTCCAAGCCAGCTGAGGGCTTGTATTTTAGCCCCTGATGCAAGAGACAAAATCAGGCCATGCAGGTGTGAAATCCAACCCCAGACACACCGAGAGTGAGCTCCAGCAGGTCTGCACTGCCAGGGGAACCCTCATCCCACAGGGAACGCCCGGCTCCATCAAGCAACTCCTCTGCTCCTCTGTCTCATTGTAATAACTAAGCACTCTAATAACCAGGCATTACAATAACTGATCTTGAGAGGCCTTTCCAAACCTTCCAAAATATTTGCATAAAAGCTTTTCGGCTCTTGGAAGAGAAAGCGCTTTGGGAATCCGTGGTTTTAATTCAAGGACACCCTTGGCTTCCTTTGGGGAAGATCACCTGTCCCAGTAATTAAAGCCTTTCACCTACCTGACTTAGGAAATGCAAACCTTGCTGTTCAGGAAGGTGACCTGTGTGAGCAAGGTTGGGCTTGGAGAGCAAAACAAATACTGCCTCAGCTCTGGGGTGAGGTGAAATCACTTGGAGGCTTTTGGTGTCCTAAAATACAGCTCCCAGAGGCTGAGGACAGTCCTGCTCATGGGACTTTTTCAGACAGGAACTGCTTGAGCTGGTTGGGTGTGTGCTGGTCCTGGAAGTGGTCACACAGAGCTACAAACCACTGGGAGAGTTTTGAAGTGTCAGAGCAAGGTTTTTTTGGGGTGTTTTTGTTTGTTTGCTTTGTCCGGAACAACTCAGAGGAGCTCCCAAAGTGTCCTGGAAGGAGGAATTGTTTGTATAATTTTTTCATAGGATAATTTTACTCTTTGGTGTTTATGGTCTAGCTACCCCATGAGTCTTGAAATTCCCATTTTTTGGGTGAGATATCCAGTGTCCAAGCTACAGAATCCAAAGCTGTCTGAATTCCTGACTGCATGTCCTATGTGATTACAGGAAAGTCCTGGCAAGGCAGCACAAGGAACAGGACATGGTGTGAGCTTCATGGGCTTTGCACCACTTGTTGAAAGAGAAAGGCATTAACTTTTCTTTCCTGTGCTTTTTGGGGCTTTTTCTGATCCCAGCCTTGCTGGTTTGATTCCCTTTGGAGGGCATGTACAGCTCCCTTTGTTCCTCTACTCCCCACCACCAGAAACGTGTCACGCAGGAGTTGTCGTATCTCTAACATCCCCCAGAAATCATTTTGCTCATCACATCAGTTAATCCATCTCCCAGCGCCTGTCTTTTGAAGAAAAGCTTTCTAAAGTCAAGAAACAGCTCCTCTTTCCCCCTGTCTGTCAGGCAGAGCATTAATGACCCTGCCAGAGCTGTAGATCAGGCAGTCACAGCCTGGCTGTGCTGACAGGGATAAATGATTCCCCTGGACACAGACACTTCACAGAATGGTTTGGGTTGAAAGGACCTCAAAGATCATCGAGTTCTACCCCCCCTGCCGTGGGCAGGGACATCTACTATCCCAGGCTGCTCCAAGCCCTGTCCAACCTGGCTTGGAACACTTGCAGGGATGGGGCAGCCACTGCTTCTCTGGGCACCCTGTGCCAGGGCCTCAGCACCCTCACAGGGAAGAATTTCTTCCTAATATCCAACCTAAATCCACCCTTTTTCAGCTTAAAGCCATTCCCCCTTGTCCTGGCACTCCATCCCTTGTCCCAAGTCCCTCTCCAGCTCTCCTGGAGCCCCTTTAGGCACTGGAAGGGGCTCTGTGGTGTCTTTGACATCAGTGTTTTTCCACACTGAACACCCCCAGCTTTCCCAGCCTGGCTCCAGAGGAGAAGGGCTCCATCCCTGATCATCTCTGTGGTCTCCTCTGGAATCTCTCCAGCAGTTCCTTGTCCTTCTGATGCTGGAGGCCTCAGAGTTGGACACAGTCCAGGAAGGGTCTCACAGGAGCAGAGGTCACCTCCTCCCTTGACCTGATGGTCTGTTCAAACCCTAAAACCCAGTCAGAAATCAGTGCACTGCTCTCCCCTTTGGCTCTATTAATGATCTACTACATAATAATTTTATACAAATTATATATATTATATCTACTTTTACTGCAACACTCCAGCTGTGGGGGAGCAACACTGCCCTTCTTGTGATCCCATCCAGGCTGTCTGTGCTGGTGTTTGCCAGTCCCCCTGTTCCAGCTCCATTGCCCTTAATCATTTTAATTCCCCACATCCTCAGCTGCAAATCCTGCCTTCCCCAACTGCTCCTGTGGATGTGTTGAGGGGATGTCAGTGAGGGAGGAAAGCGTTGTGCTTGCAAAGCCTGGCTACACAGGGGCATGCAGGGAGGTTAATCTGAATATTCCCATTAGTTCCCCTGTGTTAAACCCAGTTAAAAGTATCCCTTAATTCAGCCTGTCTGACTGCACTCGCAATGTGCAACCAGGCAGATGGAATTATGGTCCCAGGAGCCTTTTTTTTTCCAGCCCTGGATGAGAGCAGACAAAACAGGGCAATGCAGTGAAACCCAGTCCCACCTCCAGAGCCTGAGGATTTATCCCTGCTCAGCCGGGGCACAGGGAAGGACAGATTCCAGGGAGCTGTTTTGCCAGACACCTCCCTGGTTACAAGTACACCTTTTCCTGGGAGTTGTTACCTGGATTCCAGGTGTTTCAGGAAAGAGGTGGCCAATTCTGTCAGCACAAAGCAGCAGAGCACAGGGCTGTGTTCATCCCTGTTTGGGACAGGAGTTAAACTCCTCTGGCTTTTGCTGAGCTGTTGCCCTGGTTTTTATGAGTTTTTTTAAAGCCTTCTACTTGTTCATAAGATGGAGTCAGTTCTTTAGATTCTGTACAATATTAAGGGTCAATTTTTTAACTTTCTCACACTTTGGAATATAAACAACCTTTCTTATTTTTGTTCACTGTCCTTTGTTTACATATTTCTAGCCTGAAAATAAAGTTGGTTGACAGCTGGTCTGGCCAGTGGGGTGAAGGGGTAGTAACCCCAGAAGCTAATCCACAACCAGACCCCCAAATGTATAAAAATTGAAGAAATAAACAGGCTGGGTCTCTTTTTGGGGAGCAGCTTTTCACTGCAGACCTCCTGCCTCCCTGTTGTTGCTTTGCATGCCATTCCCACACTGATCTGCTTCCCAGCGCTCAGAGCTGTCCATGGAATTGGGAAAGCAGGTGCTGGATTGTTCTCCAGTGCCTTCCACAGCACAGGATGCAGGAGAAGCTGAGCAGGAGAATGCAGGGCTTCTGCTGCCTGCCAGCAGAGCAGGGTTTAATGGAAGGGTTTGACAGAAGGGAAAAGAGGAGAGGACAGAGGGTTCAGAGTCTCTGAATCAAAAGCTTCCTTGCTTCCCTAGCAAAGGGGTTGGGAATATGGGTGGAATAAATGAAATCTCTCCACAGACCTGGCAGAAGCCACACACTGACACCTGGAGGATGCTCCCACGGGGAAGGGGTTTTGGATTCAGTGATGTGATTCCAACCTCAGCTCAGTGCTGAGGGTGAGAGCTGGAGCCTCTTGAGGTTTGGGATGGTTTCTGTGTTCACATGTGTTTGTGCTGTGTATTCTGAAAAAAAAATCAACAAAAAACCAAACAAGAACCAGGAGCAGCTGAGGGAACAAAGGGGGCTCAGCTTGGAGAAAAGGATGCTCAGGGGGGACCTTCTGGCTCTCCACAAGTCCCTGACGGGAGGATGGAACCAGGTCAGGGTCAATCTCTTCTCCTGGGTAACAAGAGACAGGACAGGAGGAAACAGCCTCAAGTCAGCCCAGGGGAGGTTTAGATTGGATATTAGGGAAAATTACTTCATGGAGAGAGTAGGCAAGCCCTGGAACAGACAGCCCAGCCAGGGTGGTGGCTGAGTCACCATCCCTGGAGGGATCTGAATGGTGCATGGATGTGGCACTGGGGGTTGAGGCTTAGTGGTGAACATGGCAGTGCTGGGTCGAGAGCTGGGCTTGAGGATCTTTTCCAGCCAATAATTCCATGATTTTGTGTCTGCATCCCTGCCAGCTCTCCTGGAGCCATCTGCATGGACGTGCCAGGCTGCTGAGGGTGGCTTGTGGTGGAAATCCAGCCTGACTTCCCAGGTTGTGTGAGGGGACTCCAGGCTGTAACAACACAGCCCAGGCCTGTGTGTGCTGGTGGATCAGGGCTCCAGGCTTTGAAGTTTGGGTAAAAAAGGCAGGTTGGAGAAATGTGCTGCCTGCTTTTGGTGTGCTCCAACTCCAGCGGCTCAACAGGCAACAGGGTGCAGCTTTGAAGCAGCTTCAAGGCAGGCTCAGGTGCACAGAGGAGACACAAAGAGCTGCAGCAGCAGGACACTCTGCACCCTCCGTGTGTCAAACTCAGAGTGGAGTCGCTTTATCTCCATGTGCTTCTCTGCTGCATTGATTTATTCTGCCTTTATGGGCACAAGAAAGTCTTGCCTGGGTACAGAGGAACACTTCCTAAATGGTTCTGTCTCTAAACTGGCAGCTCTTACCTGGTCTGTATCCTCTGGAATACTGGATTTGCTGGGAGCTGAGGGCTCCAGAGCAGCCTGTGCATGGTTTGAGGAAGGTGTGTTGTGATCATAAATGCCTCAGGACCAGGGCTGGACAAAGCCCATCAGCACTAGGTAGATGTTTGAGCAGGTGGTGTTTTATTTGTCTTTGTTAAAGACACAAGAAGAAATTTCCCCATCAGGCTTCTCTGCTCAGCTTCCTTGTAAAACTGAGGCAAGTTCAGATGAACTTCTTAAAACGCCTCATTTTTTTTAATGAATCCTTGAACTGCAAGCCAGAAACACAGCAGTGTCCACCACAACCAAAATAAATACTGAATTTCTAAAATTTCATCATAGAATCAGAGAATGGTTTGAGTAGAAAGGGACCTGAAAGATCATAATTCCAACCTTGTTCCATGGGCAGGGACACCTTTCACTGTCCCAGGCTGCTCCAAGCCCTGTCCAATCTGGTCTTGGACACTTCCAGGGATGGAGCAGCCACAGCTTCTCTGGGAAACCTGTGCCAGGACCTCACCACCCTCCCAGAGAAGAATTTCTCCCTAATATCTAATTTTTATCTATTTTGTCCATTCCAGTCCCAGACTTCTCATCCTCATGATGGGATTCCATGGGAAATGGTCAGGGTGCAGGTTCTTGAGTCCATGCCAAAGGTGATGGACTGGCAGGAGGGACAAGGAAGGACTGATGGACGTGGTGGAAAAGGCTCCAGAACTGTGAATAAGGATGGGGAAAGTTTGCCTCTGTTTGAAAGAGGAGAAAAGGACTTGTGTTCATTTTCACCTGACTGCTTGTGCACCATGCTAGAAGATGAAATGTTCTGCTAAAACAGCAGCAAAAAGAGGCCACAGTGCCCGGGATGCAGCCCTTGTCTAATGATGAACTTTCTGTGTGTCTGGGCAAATCAGTGTAAGCTTCGTGCCTCAGTTTTCCCTGAGCCTGCTGTGCTAAATAACATCAGACAGCTCCTCAAAATGTCAGGAAATCTGGGAGCGAGGAGCTCTTTTTAGTGAGCAAAAAATAAGTATTCCTATTTATCACCGAGAACTGGTTATCTAAAGGTGAGTCTGATGGTCAGACTGGTCACCCAGAGGAGCTCCCGTCATGTTTTTTGCTTTGTGTGGGCAGCAGGGAGTGTCACCACATGAATTTTGGTCTTCATGAGGTGGAATGAGGAGGCTCAGGGCCAACACTGTGAGATTGCTCACGTGAGGGCACGAGACACCAACCTGTGCATCCCACCTGAGCTCTCCGTGGCCTCTCAGCCCCATGGCAGAGAGGATTAGCAAAAACATGGAATATCCAGCCTGCTCTGACAGCCAACTCGATGTGGAGCTCGACAGATTCTCCCAGTGGCCCTCCTGGAAGGCAATGAGCAAAACTCCTGGAGAGGACAAATCCTCTGTGTCCTGACCATCGGATTTATTTGGATGCACTTTAACCCTCAGTCAGAAAAATAACTGATGCAGCGAGGTCAGGGAGCCCAATTTCACACAACAGAATGATTTTCAGACTTGTCAAGGCTCTTTCCAGGGCTTTGCAAATCCTTTAATTCAATTACAGCGCTGACCAGTTGGAAGATGAGTGTTCATCTCCCAGAGCTCCCTTCTGCTTCAGGCCAGAGCTGCATCTCCAGGGGGTTTAATGGACATGTGGAATGCTGGTGGGATGTCAGGAGGGGGTTTGCTGCTTATCTCTGAGGGAATAAATTCACCCTCTGCCTGAGCCTGGTCATGGCAGGGTGAGGGTTTTCCAGAGAAGCTGTGGCTGCCCCATCCCTGGAAGTGTCCAAGGCCAGGCTGGACAGGGCTTGCAGCAGCCTGGGATAGTGGAAGGTGTCCCTGCCCATGGAAGGGGGTTGGAATGAGATGATCTTTCAGGT
The DNA here is from genome assembly GCF_021018805.1 of Prinia subflava. NCBI lineage: Eukaryota > Metazoa > Chordata > Aves > Passeriformes > Cisticolidae > Prinia > Prinia subflava. Next base: position 2,164,098 of record NC_086247.1, on the reverse strand, counting down.
CCCTTCCAACCCAAATCACTCTATAATTTTATGGTTGAGGCCTGAAGCCTGACCCAGCAAGAACCTTGATCCTCCCAGGCTTGAGGAGAGCCTTTCTTGCTGCTGAGGATGGAAGTGCAGGCAGCAAAATGGGTGGGAAGCACATCAGCCTCCCTCATTTTTGGGTGATGGATCCAATCCACCACCAGGCAGCCAAGGAAACAAATGGAAAGGGTCATAATTGCACTGATGAGTGATGGGCTGTCCTCAGAACCTGAGCTGTGTCATTTTCAGGTGGGGCAGGAGAAACCCAGGGGATGATTTATCCTCTGTCAGCCAGGAAGAGCAGAGCAGAGCCACAGCTCAGCTCTCCTGCCCTGTCTCACAGCTCTGCTGTGCCTCTGAATAAAAGTTAACTGTGGCCTGTACTGGGAGAAAAGGAGCCCAGAGGAGCTGGGCTGCAAGAGAATGCTATTCATTTTTAGCTCTGGTTATTATTTATTCAATGGTGCGTGGAGCTCATATGTCAAATCTTAAGGAATGCTAAGCATCCTTCAAACCTCAGCAAGGCTCCTGACAGCTTCAAGGGCACTGCTCAGGATTATCCCAGGGATTACCAATATGCATGTGATTTTTTTCACCAATAATCCCAGGCTGGGGCCTGGGCAAAGGGCTGTTGCAGGTTTTTTGGCTGTCAGCTGAGATGTCTTTGCCTTTAGTTTTCCATATAAGCCCAGATTGAAGCTGCAGTAATGTTTCACTGTTCAGACAGATCTTTTCCAGTCCTGGTATCCCATGTATTGATCAAAACAGTTTCCTGACATTTAAAATATGTTTGGTTACTGGTAGTGATGAGAAAGGCAGAGCTCTGTGATGCAAATGCCTCAAATCCAGGCAGCCTCAAGAAAAAGGTGTCCAGAGCTGCTGCACGTGGAACGACACAAGGAGAGTGGAGGAAGCTCCCTGTGTCCAATATTATAGCAGGATCTGGGTCCTGGCAGGGAAAATCATCCTTCAGCTACAAAGGTACCTGGAGGGAAGGGGTTTTTTCATGCCTAAGGTGTAATTTAAACACGCCCAAGACACGGAGATCCAGTGTGAATGCAGGGATAGGGAAGGCACACACGTGGCCGTGGCTGTGTTGCAGCCCAAGGATTTTTTCAGTCAATAAAGTTGCACTGATGAGTCCCAGGAGAGAATCTGCTGCTGATCCCCAAGAGAAACAACTCAGGGGAGGGGGGAGATCAGAGATGTTTTGAATGAGACACCTGGAACAGGGAAGGGGAAGAACCTCAGAATTGCCATTGGAATGGAATGGAATGGAATGGAATGGAATGGAATGGAATAGAATAGAATAGAATAGAATAGAATAGAATAGAATAGAATAGAATAGAATAGAATAGAATAGAATAGAATAGAATAGAATAGAATAGAATAGAATAGAATAGAATAGAATAGAATAGAATAGAATAGAATAGAATAGAATAGAATAGAATAGAATAGAATAGAATAGAATAGAATAGAATAGAATAGAATAGAATTTTCAGTTAAAAGGGACTTAAAACCATCATCCACTCCAACTGCCCGTCCAGTTCAGGGCTATCCAAAAGTTATTAAGAGGGTTTTCCTAATCCCTCTCAAACACTGACAGGCTTCTGACATTGGCCACCTCTCTAGGAAGCCTGTTCCAGTGTTTGACAACCCTCTGTGTAAATAAATACTTCCTAAAATTCAGTTTGAAGTGATGGTGAGGTGCATTCCTCCACGATGTTCCCAGGAATATCCCGTTTGTGGGACAAAACTGCTTTTGTGGGTTTTTTTTTTTTTCCATGTAGCTATAAAAGGAACTCCCCCTCTCCACCCCCGCTTCTGGAGTGCTGCTGTGTTTGTCTCCACTCAGGAGACAAACACTCCACTCCATCAGCACCTCACAAGTGTTGTTAGAAACGGGATCACGGCGCCGGGCGTTTCCCGGCTTCCCAGCTCATTCCTGCCCAGCTCCTCCAGTTTACAAGGGCAAAAGATGCTTTTGCTGATTGCCAGCTCTGCCAGCCCCTCCTGGGATCTGGGAGGCAGCTGAGGCTGTGCTGCCTGTTCTCTCTCTGTGAACCAGGACTTACATGACTCCTGTTACTGTCATGCCCGAGCGTTTCGCAGCTTTCAATGTGCTCTTATTGCAACTGGAGCTGAACAACAACAAAAAAAATCTTCTTTTCTAGGTCACTTACAGCTCTGAATTTTCTTTTACACTTGCCATTACCCAGATTAGTGTTTTTGGAGGGTTTAGGAGTGTTGCTCCAATGACAAGTGTCACTTTGCTTTGGAGGCTTGCAGGGGAGAGACGGCTTCGAAATGCAGCAGAACTGACAGGAACTCTCAGAACATTTTCTGCTGCTCTGAAGCAGGAGCGATGCAAGGACCCGCTCGCAGGTCCCCTGCACAAGGAGCATTTATTTTTGTCCTCCTGGCCTCCCTCCCTCCCCAGAAAAGCTTTCAGAAGAGGTGGCCTGGGAGGCCCCAGCTTGTGAGCGGTGCTCCTTCACTCTGACACCGCCTGTCATCTCAGGAAAGAAAGGAAGATCAAACAGGAGGATGGAGTGGGAGCTGTCACATCCACTGTACTTTTCCTGCTCACTTCTGTTACCCTTGGGCAGGTGAAGGCTGGGACCAGCAGCTTCATCCCTTTGGTCCTAGCCTACCTGTCTGCTCGCTGCTCAGTCTGTGTGGATGACCTTGATTCACGAGTCAGCAGTGTTGGCAGGGACATTTCGGAGGGGCTGGGGAGAAAACAGCCAGATTTTCACCTTAGCACTGTGGTTTCCAAACTTTTTTTCCTTCCAGGACTCCTGAGTGTCAAATTAAATGTTCTGATCAACTTTCTCCACACACTCAGACCCCCTCTGATTTCCAGACTCTCTGTCTATCTCCCCAACTTGTTCCATTTCCTTGGTGGCTCTAGAAAGCTTTTTCTCTGCAAAATCTTCACTGTTTATTCCTTTATTCCTTATTCTGATGCTTATCTGCTTCTCTCCTCTACCCACCTTCCTGGCTGCGATGGAAGGAGCTGCAGCAGCAGGAATCTCCCTTTTCCCACCCTCTGCAATCTGATCTCCTCCTTTGGAGATTCCTGGCTCCAGGTGCCAGCTTGGCTTTCAGGGAAAGCACCCTGGCAGTGAGCAGTCCTGAACCAGAGGATAAAAGCTTCTTGCTGGGATTCTGCATTTCATCTGTGATGGTGATACTGCCTGGCTTTATCCCCGTGCTCCCTGCCTCCCCTGGGCCCTGGCAAAGAGAGTGCCAGGAGGGCTGAGTGCATTCACTTGTTACTGGCTTAATCCGTGAGATCTCAGTGAGTCTCAGGGGCACTTTTGAATTTCCCAGCTTGGGAGCTATAGACCCAGCCTTGATCCCTGCATCACAGGCCTTCGAGCAGCAGGAGCTGGTTCTCCCTCTGCAAGGATGTTCCAGTGTGGAAGCAGAGCCCAGGGAATCTGTTCAGGTCTGCAGGAGGTGCCGAGGAAGGGCTGAAATGATCACGCTGCCAAGGGAGGAGGCAGAGATAGATGTGTTTGGCTCTGGTTTATGTGCGTTTTATTGCTGGGCAGATTGGGGGGGGGTTGGATGGGCAGGAAATAAAGGACATTTCACCCCTAGGACTGTGCCTGCTGCTGCACCATCAGCAATTCCTGCAAGAAAGGCCACTCCTGGTGCTGCAAACCCCAGACAGGACAGCAAAGACATTTTTCAGTAAAAATTGCTTTAGCCAGCAGAGCCATCATTGGTGCTGCCTTATAATTGGCAAGCATTTAATTAGCTGAGGAATATTCCACATCTTCTCACTAAGTGGGAAGTCAGAAACTCCCTTTGGGATGAAAGCTCTCCCAAACCTGTCACTGCACCTCAGCTGAGCCTCAGCACGTAAAGCACAGCAGACAGCTGAGTGCCAGTTTGCACAGATGCTGCAACATCTGTCCAGTTTGGGAAAGGTGTGTGGCTGAAGGCAGGGGTGTCACTGAAAGTGGGAATGGAGTGATGGAATGGAATGGAATGGAATGGAATGGAATGGAATGGAATGGAATGGAAATAGGATAGGATAGGATAGGATAGGATAGGATAGGATAGGATAGGATAGGATAGGATAGGATAGGATAGGATAGGATAGGATAGGATAGGATAGGATAGAATAGGATAGAATAGGATAGAATAGAATAGAATAGAATAGAATAGAATAGAATAGAATAGAATAGAATAGAATAGAATAGAATAGAATAGAATAGAATAGAATAGAATAGAATAGAATAGAATAGAAGCCAAGTCCACTGCCTGGGTTTTTTGGGGAACTCTCTGTCCTTTCTGATTCCATTTGTACAGAGTTACAGCAGGATGGGGAGGAGAGAGGAGAGAGCCTAATGAAGACATATTGCTGGGAGCAGAGAGGTTTCCACCAGCTTGTATCTCTGCAAGCCATTTTCATTAGCAGCAAGTGGCTTTAAAAGGTTTTGATAGCAATCCCTCTTTGCATGAGCTCCAGAGGGGCTGGCAGAGCGTTTGGGTACCAGCGTGGCTTTGGTTAAACACATTTGCAGTAGCAAAGCTGGGAAATGACTCCCCCTCCTCCCCCGTGACCTGCTTTCCTGAGAAAAGCGCAAGCAGATCCGTGTCACTCCGCTCAGCACCTGCTCCTTATTCCTGCTCCTTGCAAAATTGCTGGGGTGCTGTGTCTCCATGCCTTTCCTCCCAGACATCCATGGCAGAAAAGCAGGAATTAGAGCAGACCCAACCACAGTCCTGCAGTCCACTTAAAATCACTGGGATTGCATGGCAGGGGAAATCTTCCTGCGGGAAAACCTCTGCCAGCTTTGCAGGTCTGGAGTTTGATTTGTGTTTGCAGCTCCTGCCCATGCGGGCTGGAGAGGGGAAGTTTGCTCTGCTGCTTTCTAGCTTCACTGCAATGCTCTGCTTTGCTGCCAGTGGCTCCCTGCATCCCTGCATCCCTGCATCCCTGCATCCCTGCATCCTCACAGCTGCCAGCCTGTGACAAGGTACCGCTCCCGGCAGCCTGAATCCAGCTGCCTCCCTGCAGCTCTGTTCCCGCTCCTCCCGAGGGATCTCACCCTCTTCCCTCTGATCCACCCGGGCCCTGCCCACCGGGGAGATGTTTACATCGACCCCCCTGGTGAGAGAACATCAGATCAGCCCCCAGGAGGGCTGGGAACGGCTTGTTCAAGGAGAGGGGGCAGCGCGATCTTAAACATCGGCATTTATTTATTTATTAGCGCTCATTTAGCCACCACTGCACCAGCCCCCTCACTGCATTAGCATCATCTCGATTTCCCACAGGTTTCCTCCCCTTGTGCAAATGCAAACCCAAAGCAAAACCTCTGGATTCCTTTTCACACCCACGTAAGCAAGGGCAGGAATCACACCGGGCCCTTCAGAGCGCGGTTTTGCCGTTTGCTTTGCATCTTGTTTGCCCCCTCCCTCCCAAAACTTGTAATGAAGCAGCATTTCATGTGACAGGACATTATGGCTGCTCCAGGCACAGCATAGCAATGAGGAGGTGGTGCAGCATCCCCGATCCAGGATCCAAATGACCTTCAGGAGCAGGCAGATGTTGCTTTCCGAAATTCGAGCTGGGAACGAGGGAGGCATTCCACGCGTTCAAGGAGCTGCCAGCTCAGCTTCACTTGGCTGCTCTGCTCCCGTGAAACGCTCATTTTGTGGAGTGCAGAGGAAAAGGAGGCCAAAGGGAAAGGAAGGAGCAGAGGAAAGCAGTGGCAGGGAAAAGAGCTCAGCAAGCTGAGCTGATGCTGACTGAACCTTCTCATCTTCAGAGCAGCGTCCCCAGGTCCCTGTGTGGGTGTGTGCCTGTGTTGTCCTGCTCTCACCTGGCTCAGAGCTCTCTGATGTCCGGCTGGAGGCTTGAAGTGCACGTTGAGTTTGATTTTGATGTTTCCCTGAGGTTCTGCTCACGGGAATCCTACCAGGAGCAGTAAGGCTGAAGGATGTGTTTGTCCCAGAAGGGTTGTACCACGAGGGACAGGTTCACACAGCCAGGTTGTGGCTGCCCCATCCCTGGAAGTGGACAAGTCTGGTTGGATGCAGCTTTGAGCAACCCAGTCTAATTTGGTCATTGCTCATTAAAATGAGCTTTAAAAGCCCTTCCAACCCAAACCATTCCATGCTTCTTTTGTGGGTGCTCCTAAGTTCGTAACACCCAGGAAACTCTCATCAGAATGTTTGAAAAAAACACCTCAGGGTTTTAAAAAAACTGAACCTCACGACCCCATACAGTTCCTCCACCCCTCTCACCCTCCCAGGAACAGGGTCTTAGTTGCAGACAGCCCCAAAGGGCTCAGCAGCCCCCCAGGATTCAGGGTGATTTGATAATGCCCCCAGAATTTATCTGTACAGTGCCAAACCCTTCTCTAATGACTGCTTGCATCTCCTCTCCTTTACTTCGGGGTAGAACTTTCAATTTTTTAGGGTGACTGCCTTTCCTTGGCTTTTAATTCCCCTTCTCAGAGTGTGAAGCCATCCAGAGTTCTTATGTCCAGATATCTCTGTTACTGTAATCCAGCTGCATCTGTGAAAACTTTATTCTTAGGAGATTTGTGGGGGTTTTGTGAAAGGCATTGAAGCAATTTGTACCTTTAAAGGGCCACATTTCCATCTTGGTTACGGTTAATCTTTAATCCAGCATCTTCATCTTTGCCTGCAGCACCTTAATTTGGCTTCTTGATTTAATTTCTTTTACCGTCTGCTACCTCCTCCCATTCCCAGCCCCTCTGTCATCCGCCTGATTTATTTTGCTTTGTCTCTTTATCCTCTAGCCCTGTGCTCAGCCATTAAAATGTTCTGATTTAGGTTTCTGAGAAGCAGCATCCCCTGGAGCTGGGGTTTTGGTAGCAGGAGAGACATCCTTCTTGCCAACCTGGCCCTGGGGCCTCCTGTACTCCTGGAGATGGGGCTGGGGTGTTGGCAGCACTGTTTGTTTGCTCTTTCGGGAAGTGCTGTTGAGAGGTAGACAGGAGGCAATCTGCCTCTCTGCATCCCTGACTTTGCCATGGAAAGCTGGGAAGAGCCACAAGATGGATATTTCAGAGACAGGGAGGCTGAAAAACAGAGGGCACAAGGGATAGGAGATCTGGACCAGAGCTGGGATTTGCAGGCTCTCTGTTCAGAGCTAGCAACAAACTTCCATCTCCCTCTCTCCTTTCAGTCCCATGCACCGGAGATTTTGGGTTCAAAATCCCCAGGTGGACAATCCCACTGCCCATTGCCAGGGTTTGGTGTGAGCAGCCACAGGGTGATGGATGTGATCATGTCAATCCTTCTGCTCCCCTGAGCCCTGGCTGAGGGCTGGTTTGGGGGCTCTGAGGGATTTTAGGCTCTGTTGGGGTCATCCATGGAGCTGGAAGGGCTGAGCAGTGAGCAGGACATGTGAGAACAGAGGATGTGAGTGAGACATCTCCTCCCAGGTGTTTGCATTGCTCTACCAGCCTTTAATCCAAGTCATTTGTACATCCTGGAGCAGCCAAAGGGAGCGTTTCCAGCTCGTTCACTGCTGGCTGCAACATCCTACATTTCCATTGGCACCTGCTATGCTCAGCAAATCCATTTCCTAACTTGTTTTCCCATTCTTCCCATCTTTCCCATGAGGCTTGAGCATGGGACCACGATGTCCAAGTGCAGGAGGTGGTGGATCCTGCTAATGCACTCAGTTCCTTGGAGAATTTCCCCTGGAATATTTTGGGTACATGTGACAAAGCTGCTGCTCATCCCTTGGGTGCATTGATTGTTGTTTTCTGTGAAACCAGGGAAATTTCCCAGTTTCTCAGAAGTGATTACAGGATGACTGGCTGTCGTTCAGGGCAGAGAAAGAGGATTGCCTGGACCAGCTACAGGTTAATTCCTGATGTGGAGCTGCGTCCTCTTCTAAACAGAAAATCAGAGTCACATCTTTTGGGCCATGATCCAGTTTGATCCTTCCTAGATGGAGAGGGAATAACAGCAAAACCAGCCCCAAGTCTCTGACATCTCATGGCAATTGGGAAATTACAGCAGGAAAGCTGACATGGAAGCTGAGGGAGTGAGCTGAGCACCTTTGTGTCCAGCTGGAACACGCACACAACACTTTGCTCAAACAGGCAGTGTCAGGAGGGTCCTGCAGGGTGGTACAACAGGGGGACAACAGCCCAGCCCTGGCTCCGGTTCTTGCCACGCAGGATCTGCCAAAACATTTCCATGCAAGCTCAAGGACACCCGAGGAGCTGCCCCTGGAGAGAAGCTGCAAGGCCTGGATGAGCAGCTGTGAATGTCACGTAGGGGTGGGAGGGAGGCAGATCCATCACTCACTGCTCTCACCTTGTCCTCCGCTGGAAAGCTGCCCTGTCTGATTATGAGAGCAGCCATCCTCCTGCTCACCTTCCCATCCCCCTTTTGTCCCACTGATACACTTCTCTCCACCTGGAAAAGTCGGCTTCACAAAGTCCCAACCTCTGCTTACAATATTTTCACAGTAGCTTTTGTTCTCGCCTTTTTCCCAAGGTGATCTTGATACCCAACGAGTTTAGGCAAGACAGGGAATTGGTTGAATCACCAGCACTGGAGGGATTTAAAAGATGTGTAGATGTGGCACTTGGGGACAGTTTAGTGGTAGGTTTTGCAGTTCTGTGTTATCAGTGGGACTTAAACCTCTTTTCCAACCCAAACTGTTTGATGATTCTATCATTTTCATTGCTCTGATACTCTGGTGGAGCAGAAAAGATCTAACAGGGCAGCTTTGCCCCAAGATAGATCTTATTTATAAAATTTATTTGGAATACTACACAATTTTTATTTTATTTATAAATCTTATTTGCAATTTTACTCAAAACTCCTAATCTAGGAGTTATGGCCTGGATTTCTTACACTGAAGGGATCCCAGAAATGCTGTAAAGGTGTTTTTGGCTCTGGATAACAGTAATAAATTTGAGCAGAGGATAAAAAACTTGGATGAATAAATTGTTCATCTGTTGTGGAAGTAGACTGAAAGGAGCTTGTGGTGAGGTGGGTGCCAGATATTTGTCCCAGGTAACAAACAACAGGATGAGAGGAAACAACCTCCAGTTGCACCAGTGGATATTTGGAAAAATTTCTTCATGGAAAGGGTGGTCAAGCATTGGAAAAGGCTGCCCCCCTAGGGAAGTGGTGGAGACACCACCCCTGAGAGAGGTCAAAAATGTGTGGATGTGGCCCTTGAGGATGTGATTTAGTAGTGTACATGGTGCTGGTTGATGGTCGAATTTGATGATTTTAAGGGTCTTTTCCAGCCTTAACAATTCCATGATTTGATGATTAATCCATGGAAGCAGTCCAAGGTCATCTTCTGCAGCCACTGCCATGAGCTGACCCGATGATAGCATCGTTTGCAGTGTGGCTAAAAATGAGAATTATTTTCCTTTTTTCTTCTTAAAGCCATGAAGCCAAGGGATTATAGGGAGCTGTCGGCTTTTCTGTTTCTGTTTCACAGGGTTCTGTAGAGGAGCTGGAAAATGTCATCCTTTTAAAAGAAAAAAAAAATCTACTAGACAAAAAGACCTAAATATGCCTTACAGAAATAAAAACCAAAAAAGAACCCCCAAAAAATCAAACCAAAAGCAAAACAAACAAAAAAACCTCTCATGATACTTCAAGTTCTGATCCTAATTAGATGCTGTGGGAGCCACCACATTTTTTAATTCTTAAACAACCACTAGAATTGGAGTAATTCAATCACAGAATGGTTTGGGTTGGAAGGGTTCTTAAAGATCACCCAGTTCCAACCCCCTGCCATGGGACACCTTCCACTCCCCCAGGCTGCTCCAAGCCCCATCCAGCCTGGCCTTGGACACTTCCAGGGGTGGCTCAGGAAGGAATATTCCCTTGAGTTTTATGATCAGGGCCTTTTGTGGAACATTGTGACACCTCACAGGGATTTCCACCTTCGTTTCTGATTTAGAGACCAAGGACACAAGGCCCAGTGCTTTTAGATTTTTCATTTCTTCTCTGCCTTCTAGTCCATGAAATCACATTTTGACCATTCGGAGTTGTTCAGTGGAATATGGGTGGGACAGAGGAATCCTTCTGGGGGCTCATCCCGATGAAATCTCTGTCCTGTGACTGCCTTTGGAAAAGAACTTCAGCAGAGGAACACAAGGACACCGGCTGTGGGCCCAGTGGCAAATTTCTCCCCCATCCCACCCTTCTTTGGGCACTGAATCATAAAACCACAGAATGGTTTGGGTTGGGAAGGACCTTAAAGATCACCGTGGACACTAAACCAAGTTGCTCCACTCCCCACCCAACACAACCTTGATTGAAGCAGCTCCTTGGAGGCCAATCCATGGCCCAAACTTCTCCTTCCAGAGATGATTCCTGCATTTCAGGCCTTCTTCTGGAGCAGTGGAGCAGGGCTGTAGAGAGGGGACAGCACTCATGAATTCTCCACCACAAGCTCTGGATTTGAAAGGCAGAATCCAAACCCAGGAGGATGATGATGGTGGTGGGGAGCCCTGAGCTCCCTCTCCGGTGGGGTGGCCTGGCCCTGTGATGAGAATCATCAGAGCTCAGCGTCAGCTGCACTTCTGGTGCCTGAAAAGATTATCTCCAGATAATCTTCGGGGTGTTTAGCCAGCCATATGCTTTATTTCAATGGTAATATCTATTTCTTTGTGTGTTTGAACATTGTTTATGTTAATTAAGGCTTCAGACTGGAGGCTGCATATGGGCTGTTTCTTCTTTTTCTTTTTTTTTTTTTCCTGGGCTTAATTTGCAGATAGAAAGTAACCTCGTCCCCTGAAAATGCTGCAATTCAAATTGTTGTGCTCATGAATTTACAGCTGGGCAAAGGGCTTGCTTGTCACCTCCTTATATCTTTTTTCTATCCCTCTCTCCCACATGCATAAAAAGGAAATCTCAAATATTGCTTATTTCCCACAGGTCACAAACCTTCTCATAAATCGCTGTTATCTTAATTCTACTTCTGTCAGTTCTGAAAGAAATCACCCCAAACCAACTTGAATTAGGGGTCTCTGAAAAATAAAATCAAATTAATATTCCTGCTCTGGTTTCATTTTCCTTGCACCAAGCAACTGGATTAAGATTTGTTTTTTCCTTCCTTTCCCACATTTTCCATTTTCATTGGTTTTTTTTCTAAAAAGCTAATTTAATAATAGCTGCTGCTCTGATTATTGGTCCTTTCAGACTGACAGAATATTGTTCTTTTCAGTGCCAGGCCTGTGCTCCTGGGGTAGAGGTGAGAAAAAGGGCATCAGTGCCAAGCAAAACGTGTAAGGAGACGGAGTAATCTGAGTAGTTTAGCAGGAAGTTTTATAGTGGGTTTGTTTGTTTGTTTGTGGGTTTTGAGGTTTTTGGTTTTTTTTTTTTTTTTTTTTTTAATTTCTGCAAAGAATGAGGAAACTCAGCTAAGGGATGTGTGCATTTATTGACTGCTTATTCTGTATTTGACTGGATTTATTGACTGCTAATTCCAAATATCAGGGCTCTGGGAGTGCCCTCTCACAGGTCTGGATCCATTTGCATCTCCTCCGTGTGCCTCATTTTCCTTCTCCTAGAATGGGCTGGGTTGGAAGGGACCTTCAAAATCATCTCATTCCATGGGCAGGGACACCTTCCACCATCCCAGGTTGCTCCAAGACTCATCCAACCTGGCCTTGGACAATTCCAGGGATTGAGCAGCCACAGCTTCTCTGAGTATCCTGTGCCAGGGCCTTCCCACCCTCACAGGGAAGAATTTCTTCCTCATATTTAGTCTGAATCTCTCCTCTCTCAGTTTTAAATCATTCCCTTTGCCCTGTCACTCCATTCCCTCATCCAAATTCCCTCTCCAGCTCTCCTGGATCCCCTGGAAGGGGCTCTGAGGTCTCCCTGGAGCCTTTTCTTCTCCAGGCTGGACAATCCCAGCTCTCCCAGAGCAGCCCCTGGAGCATCTCCACAGCCTCATCTGGACTTAATCCACGTTTTTCCTGTGCTGAGGATCCCAGCACTGAGTTCAGCACTCCAGGCTGGGTCTCACCAGAGCAGAGGGCTCGAATGCTCTCCCTTGCTGTGCCATGGGGATCCAGCCCAGGAGCTCAGGACACATTTGGCTTTCTTGGCTTCAAGCTAAATAAAGTTGATGAGGCTTGATTCCCTTAAATGAATGTAGGAATATTTCTGGCCCATCCTTTATTTCATTGGTGCTTCAGATTTCATTTTGAGCTACACGGATTTACCAAACTTGTGCTACATTTCAAATTCAGAGGCTCAGAAGTGCAGGATTTTTCCAGGAGGTTTGGTTTTGCTCCAATAAGCCTACACCACCTTGCTGGATGTGTGAGATGTCTCCCAGGATTTTCAGCAGCATAACTGAGAGCTCAGCCTGTCTTTGAACCAGTGGATTGATCACAGAAAGGGAAAATTATCTCTTGGATAACAGAATGACCCCTGTGAAAGAGTTTTGCTGGTTTTATTTAGTTCTTAGGAAGGTCTCAACCAAGCAAAGCATGATCACTGCTTTGGTACTGAGGGTGTCCAAAATATTCCAAGCAGCTGCAGTGTTAAAGATTGATTTAAACCCATATTTAGCTTAGTCTTTAATGAATTTCAGCATTTACCTCTCTGGCATGAGATCCTTTGTAACTGCTTTAGCAGCCAATCAAAGATTTATTTTTTTTTATTTTATTTTTAATCAGCCTATTTCTTTCCAAAGCTGCAAACCTTTTCATGTCCCTTTCTCTTAGGAACCATCCACACTTTAATTCAGCCCTGAGGTCCTGCACAAGCAGTGGCTGTGACACACTTTCTGCAGAAATATGATTGCAGGGTTGTTTTATTTTTTTGTGTGTCCTGGGCTATTGTGCAGAGCCAAAGTGTCTGAAAGGCGCTTTGGGCCAGTCTTTGGCTGGAAATGAAAATTGCTTTTGGGAATCCCACAAAAAGGATTAACTTTGACTTCATCTCTGGTTTGTTCTCCAAATTAATAATCAATCTGCCAGCGGGACCCGTGCCAAGCACTCGCCTGGTTGGAGAAGGGGGAAAGGCCCATGTGAAACAAGAGCAGTCAGAGAACCACGGGGTTGTTTGGGTTGGAAAAAACGTCTGGAGATTCCTTGTGTTTCTCAGATCTCAAATATCCACCCCAATTTTAAAACCTCTCTCTGCTCCGTGGCTCTTCCCACAACAAAAGCTCTCCATTTGTGCAAATTCCTGTTCAGAGCAGCATTTCTGTTTGAGAAAGTCCTTAAGCGTGTGCTTAGCTCCTGTTTAAATCTACAAGACAGTGCTTAATTGCTTTTCCCCATCAAGTGCTCAAATAATGTTCAGAGTCATGTTGTAACATATGGTGAGACATTTTTCTGTGCAGCATCCCTGGAATTACACCGGAGATAAATCTGACCACAGACATTGGAGACAGAACCAACTTGTCAGGTTCCCCGCTCACCCTCCCAACACAACGTTTTTTTTACGCCAGTCTGGTTTGGGGATTTCTACAATTCCTTTTTGACTGGCTTGTAATCACTCTGACTTCACTCTCCTCTAATATTCTGCCCACGTTTTCCCTTTAGTAGAGTTTCCTCTTTCTTGCCTCCACTCTGGAGACTGCCTGGAAATAATTCTGCTCCCTTATTAGCGTACCTGGATTCAATATTTGTGAAGAACTCAAATTCTGCTCTTTTTCTTTGCCTCTGAGCTTTGAGCATGGATTTCCCAGCACAAACCCAGTGTATTTTCTGGCAGAATCAAAGGCTTTTCTGCTGCTTTACAAATGAAACCTGAACCCACAGGCTGGCACACACGAACACACAAATGTTCCTCCCCTTATGGACCTGTTCATTAATAGCCCATTGTCTTCCAGAGCTTTTCATCAGGCCCACAGTGAATGAATTTTGCATTCAAATGTGAGACATGCCCTTTTCCAATCTGTCTGCTTTGTAATGTGAACTCCTGCCGGTGAAATAATCTTTACATGGCAAAATCTAGTGATTGAATTTTGAAATTTTGAGTTTAGGGTTGCAAATCCGCACTGAACTATGGGGCTTTTGGTAATACTTGATGGTTGAACCAAACAATATCTGGGCAGGTATCTGCAACCAGCAAGACCCAAACTCCCTCAGATGTGTTTCCCTGGACATTGGAGAAATCCCATTAGATCTCTTGTATTGGTGCTGAGTATGGGATTTGCAGCAGGTGATGCTGGACAGGCTCACACAGTCACAAACCATGAATGGCACAACCCCAAAATCACAAGGAATTATTGTGAAACCTCACCTGGAACAACAAACCCCACTCTGGGACCTCCAGCATCAGAAGGATGTGGAGCTGCTGGATGAGTCCAGAGGAGGCCACAGAGCCGCTCCAAGGGCTGGAGCCCCTCTGCTCTGGAGCCAGGCTGGGAGAGCTGGAGGTGTTCACCTGGAGGAGAAAAAGCTCCAGGGAGACCTCAGAGCCCCTTCCAGAGCCTGAAGGGGCTCCAGGAGAGCTGGAGAGGGACTTTGGGTGAGGGAATGGAGAGACAGGACAAGGGGGAATGATTTAAAACTGAAAAAGGGAGATTCAGACCAGATACAAGGAAGAAACTCACCCCTGTGAGGATGGTGAGGCCCTGGCAGAGATTACCCAGGGAAGCTGCCCCAGTCCTGGAATTATCCAAGGCCAGGCTGGATGGGGTTTGGAGCACCCTGGGATAGTGGAAGGTGTTGTAGGGGGTTGGAACGAGGTGATCTTTAAGATCCCTTCCAACCCATTCCAGGATTCTATATCCACACTGGGAATCAGTGAGAAGAGGCTCGTGGCTCTTCTGCCACGTCCTCCTACCTCCAAGTAGGGATTCCCAACCCCTCTCCAAGCTCCATCCCCAAAGGGTGCAGGGATGTTCGTATCCAAAGGGTTGCAGAGCAGTGAGAAGAGGTAATTAGGGAGATTCACAACGAGGAAGGAAAGGATGAAAGAAAAGTTATTCTTCTGAGGAGATTAAAACCAGAGGAATGGACATGCTCTTTGGAGCATTTGAGTGGTTTAATGACTGGTAATGACTAATTAATTAATAATCACTGCTAATAATGAGGGCCAGATTTTCATTTTTCCATTAAATGGTGTAGCTGGACTTATTCTGAGGTGATTTACACCGAGTTCCTGACTCAGCACATCCACACCACCCATCCTTTGTGTGATTTATAGCAGCTTTTAAAGCAAGAACTGGATGGCTTTGATCCAATTGCTTTCTTTGAGTCCAGCAGGATAAATAAGCAGGCACCAGACCAGGTCTTTGAAGAGCAAAAGGTGGTTATTTTAATTTTTAATTTTTCTTCTTGCCTCAATATCGCTGTCCACTTTCTGTGTGCATCCAGAAATGGATTTCAGGCTGTGCCAAGCGTGGCTTTGGCCCTGGATAGATTTTATCCTGATACTGCATTCAGTGCTGTTCTGTCAGCTTTTCTGCCATGGGAGTGTGAGACCAGGCACAGCATCTGGGGAGTGTTATTTGTTTTCTGATACTTTCCCTGGGGTTTCCTGTTCTTGTTGGTTTTCTGATTTATTTTCCTTTTTTTTTTTTTTCCCTTTTGGATGAATTTACTTCTGTTGATGTATGGCCCAGATCTGTCCTAGCCTGCTTTGAAAGCTGGTAAATGAGTAAAGCTGGACTTTGGGATTGGAAGTGATGTGAGGGCAAATGTATTCCCACATCTGAAGAGAATTCATGTTCCTTGGGGCAGGGGGTGTCTGTGTGGGGCAATGCACACAAATGTAATGCTCTAAAAAAGGGAGATTTGAGCATTTCTATTTGCTGGGAAAGGCTGCTTAAACAGAAAAAAAAAAGCTGAGGATAGAATTAAGGATGAAAGGACAGGCTGGAAGACCTGGGGTTGTTTGGAGAAGGCTCCAGGGACATCTCAGAGCCCTTTCCAGTGCCCAAAGTGCTCCAAGGGAGCTGGAGAAGGACTTTGGACAAGGGCTGGAGTGACAGGACACAGGGAATGGCTTTAAACTGCCAGAGGGAAGGCTGAGATGGGGTATGGGGAAGAAATTCTTCCCTGTGAGAGGAGAGAGGTGCTGACACAAGTTTTCCAGAGAAATTGTGGGTGCCCCATCCATGGAAGTTTCCAAGGCCAGGTTGGATGGAACATTGAGCAGTCTGGGCTAGTGGAAGGTGTCCTTGCCCATGGCAGGAGGCTGGAAAAAAGATGATCGTCATGGTCCCTTCCAAAACCATTCCATGATTCCAAAATTCTATCATTAGGAGCCTTTTAAAAGCACTTTTCTAGATATTCTCAAACCCATAAATGAAAAAAAAGATAAACAGAGCACTAAAAAACCCTCAGTTGATAAAAAAACCCCACCACAAGCCAAATGCACCAATATCTACAAAAAACCCCCACAGCAGTCTGTTACAGAGGGAAAGTAAAAGCTGTTGTGGAAATCTGGACAAAGGATAAATTGACAGCAAGCAATGCAAATTAAAAGCTTGAAAAATACAAGAGAAAAAAAAAGGAAAGGTGTAACAATTTTATTCTTCAGAACAGCAAAGATGAATAAAAAGCAAAATTTAGAGTCTACTAAACCCATAATAAATCCTGACGGTATTGGTTTGTTACAAGCTCGAAATGACAGATTTATTTATAATAATGCAGGAATTTCAATAAACGCCTGTATTCTGTAATTGGAAGAGAGCCTGGTTCCTTAATCCACATCCCAGCCTGATGAAATACTCTTCATTACACCAGCAGCTGGAAAACCTGCTGTACATCATCCAACAAAGTGAGATGTGTGCAAGAGTAACAAGACAGAGCAATTTGGAACGCAAGGATTTTAAAAGAGCAGGTTAAAACTAATTTGGGATCATTGCTCTGTAGGAAAAGAAAGGTGGAAAAGTTCCCCAAATCTGGAGAGAGGAGCATGTGTGTGTAAGCACAGTAGCAGTCGTAGGCACAATATCCATCTGAAAAGGGATCCAAAAATTTAGGGATTGTGGGTAATATTATGATGATAATTGAATAATAGCACACTCATTAAAGCAGAGGCATTAATAGCAATCAACTTATGGAAAATAGATTTTGTCAAGCTAAATTAATACTTTCTAGGAGAATACAGAACTGGTTGTTGGAGCCTGGGAATTTGTCATTATTTGTAAACATCATAACTAAAGCATTTTTCTCGGTAAGAGTGGATAAACAGAACAACTCAATAATGCAGATCTTGGAAATACGAGCAGGACGTAGAGGGGAGAATACAGAATTCAGATTTCCCACGAGTCTGGCCTTGGATCTCCTTCTAAGAAGGGTGTTGGGGGATGTCAGAAGGTGCATGAAAGAGAGCAAAGAACAATCCTAGGGTCTGAAAGTCTCCAAGACATGATGTGACAGCTCAGAGAAAATCATATGAAGAGCTGCTGATCCAGAGAAGACAGATTTATGTCCCATGAGATGGATGAACAGAGAACCACGGGATCACAGAATGGTTTGGGTTGGAAGGGACCTTCAAGATTATTTAATTCCAGCTGCCTGCCATGGAGGCAGGGACACTTTCCACTAGACCAGGTTGCTCCAAACCCCATCCAACCTGGCCTTGGACACTTCCAGGAATGGGACATTCAGATATTTAGTGGGGTCCAGACATTTATAAAGCTCTGGATGAGCACCAGAAAAAAAAAAATTAAAAAACGTTTCTGTGTATTGCCTACAACTTCTACAGTAAAACTTTTTTTTTTTTTTTTAAGCTATGAACAGTGCTCTAAGCCAAACCAGAAATAATTCAGGGAGGCTCAGTGTCACATGTTGAACAGGATCTGAGCAGACACTGACAGCAGGATGTGCTGGTGCTCTGTCATGCAGGCCACGGTGGCACAGGGAGGTGGAGGGAGGCTCGGAATCGCTGCGAGAGGAGCAGGTCAGAGCCCGCACTGAGTCAAGACCTGCAAAGAACTTGTCTGTGACTCAGGGCAGGTCTCTGGAGCCAGCAGCACAGAGCTGTCCAGGCCATCTGTGATGCACCCAAGGCTGCTGAGCAGCTTGGCTCCATCTGGAGCTGCCGTGGGCTCGCTGCTGGCGTTGCTGCCGAGGTCCCCTCCTCTGAGGGTGGTCAGCTGTGGAGATGGGACATCTTTCCCCATGTCCCTTCAGTGAGGGCAGATGGCCCTTCTGCTCTGCCTCCACATCCTGTCTCAGGCTCCTGTGGAGCACAGGTTATGAAAAGGGATGCTGACCTTCTCCCTGTCTACTGAGTTTGTGCACTTGCTCTCTGCATCTGCTCTCCCTGCGTGACCACATCCCAGGAGATGGGACCGGACAAGACACAGAAGCAATGGGTGGAAAATGACTGCAGGTTTTGGCCCTCCGCTGTCCCAGAACATGAGGCAGAGCAGGAGATTCCCCTTTTCCCTGGCTTAGCCCCTTGTGCTCGCACAGAGATGGGGCTGCAGTCATTTTTCCCAATGAAACCACTCCACCTGTGGGATGAAAACCATGGAGACATCCCTATCCATGGCCCCTTCCCCATTCTGCTGCTTTTCCCCAGCCTGAAAGGATGCCAGGACAAAGCAGGGATCTGTCCCTTTGATGTCTTCAGGTCCCTCTGGCCATGAGGGAGGAACATCCCTGCCATGCCCAGAGCTCTGGGAATGTGGGAAAGGACTGAGGAGGGTCCTGGCCTGACCTTTGGAGAAGGAACAAGGGAGGGGTAAAGCTGTGAATTGGGGTTTCTGTGGCTGGGGGAGATCTGTACACATCTGTACACATCTGTACACATCTGTATGGGGTGTGGAGCGGGGGGTTGGGGTGTATGGGGTGAGAGATGGGCTGTGGGGGGAGTCAGGTGTATTTTTGGTCTGTAGTGTTGTAGCCATAAATGGGATATGTGGCTGTAGGGATGGGGAGGAGTGTTCAGGCCGTGTAGGGACAGGGCTGCAGGATTATTTATGTGGATCAGTATGGTGGGTGTCACAGGGCTGTAGGGTTGTGCAGCACGTGTTGGGTGGGATGTTGTGCACAGGCATATGGGATTAATGGGGCAGAGCTATAGGGTTAAGGGTGGGCATATGGAACAAGTGGGACAGGGCTACAGGCTCAAGGAAATGTATAGGGGATATGTGGGACTGGGCATAGAAAGTGTACATGGGATGAGTGGGAAAGGGCTATGGGGTTAAGAATGTGGATATTGAATATGTGGGGCAGGGTTGTAGGGTTAAGATGAACGTGGGATAAGTAGGATGAGTTATAGGGGCAAAACGTTGTATATGGGATATGTGGGGCAGGGCTATAGGGTCAGGAAGGTGTATATGGGACACATGGGACAGGGCTAGAGGGTTAGAGAGTTGTATATGGGATATGTGGGGCAGGACTATAGGGTCAGGAAGGTGTATATGGGACACATGGGACAGGGCTAGAGGGTTAGAGAGTTGTATATGGGATATGTGGGGCAGGACTATAGGGTCAGGAAGGTGTATATGGGATATGTGGGGCAGGACTATAGGGTCAGGAAGGTGTATATGGGATATGTGGGGCAGGGCTATAGGTTTGGGGGGTGTATATGGGATATGTGGGACAGGGCTAGAGGGTTAGAGAGGTGTATATGGGATATGTGGAAAAGAGCTGTAGGGTCAGGAAGGTGTATATGGGATATATGGGGCAGGACTATAGGCTTATGCATTCACGGGGCGCCTGTGTGGGACGAGGCTGTGCGAACACGGGATAGGTGAGCTATAGGGTTAGGGACGTGTATATGGGACATGTGGGGCAGGGCTATAGGGTCAGGGAGATGTGTATGGGACATGTGGGGCAGGGCTATAGGGTCAGGGAGATGTGTACGGCGATCGCGAGTCCGGGCAGCCCGGGGGCTGCAGGGGCCGTTCCCATGCGTGGGGGGTGATGGAGGGGTCACAGCGGGGCGGGGGACGCGGGGACGGACCCGCACCGGGACCAGGATGGAGAAGCAGGTCCCGTGGGGGGGGGGTCGGTGGGATGGGGGCGGCGGGGGGCGCGGTGCCCGCTCCCCGCCCGCCCTGACGGCCGCTCTCCCTCTCTCCCCGCTCCGCCGCCCCGTCCCTCCCTCCCTGCTCTCCTCCCTCCAGCAGAGCCTCCGCCTCCGCCTCTCCGCCCGGCGCCTGGTCCTGGCGCGGCTGCCGAACGGTCCCGCTCGACGCCTCCCGGACCAAGTGCCTGTGTGACCGGCTCTCCGCCTTCGCCATCTTAGCCCAGCTCAGCCCCGACATGGTGAGTTCCTCGGAGGGAGGAGCGGAGGGGCCGGGCAGGCGTGGGGACACACGGGGGGACAGCGCGGAATGAAGCGGGAGGGAAGGAGACGCGCCCGGGATGCAGCGGAGCATCCCCGGCGCTCGGGTACCGCGGAGCCGCGGCGGGGACAGCCCCGAGCGCGGCCGCTGCTGCCGCTGCTGCAGTCCGGTGTCACCGGGGCCGTGGCGACACAGCGTGAGGCTTTGCATAACCCTCCCCCTTCCTTCCCCGCCGTCCTTCCTCTCCCCTTTCCCCCGAGCCTGACCGCGGCTTTGGGGACACAAGCGCACGGACATCGGGGCTGCTGCCGCGCTGCTCTCCCCGCGTCCTCCCCATCCATCCTTCCATCCCTGCGCTGCGCCTCGGGACGCGAATCCCGCGAAACGCGGGGAGCCGCCGGCCCCCGCAGGCGTCTCCACTCCCGTGGGCTCCCCCACGCACGGAGTCTTCGCACGTGGTGGATTTTGGGGGGGCGGAATCGCCCCGCTCCGCCTCCCTCCCCGCCCGTCTCCATCCCCGCCTCGGCGTCCTTCCCGCCGCCCCACGCAGATTTGGGGTGTGCGTGTGTGTGGTTCCCACTCCGGAATCGGGGAGCGTGGAGGGGAGGAGTTGGGAAGTTTTGGCCGCTTGTCGGGGACACGAAGTCGGTGCCGCGTCTCGGACGGAGCCTCCGGAAAAAAAAAAAAAAAAAAGAGAAAAAAAAAAAAAAAAGTGCGAGATTCCTAGAAATTATCGCTGGGCGGCTGCACCCTGAGTCAGAGCGCGGGGAGGGTGCCAGGGCACTAAAGACGGCACTGGGGTGGTCAAAAGACGCTTCGCAGGCTCCTCTCTCCCACCTTGTGCTTTTAAATTTGTTTTTCTTTCTTTTCGGTTTTTTTTTTTTTTAAGTAGTTCATCCCTTTTTGGACAGTTCCCAGGTTCCCAGAGCAAAGCCACCCCCTCCTCCACCTAAAGCTTCTCCATCCGCCTGGGCACTGGGAGTTACTGGGCCCTTGCAATTATTTACTAATTATGGCTTGCTTGTTAAATGCTGGCTTAATTCGGCAAAAGGGGAGGGGAAAGGAAGAAAGGAAGGGTGAGTGTGGTAAAGGGAGAGGGGGGATCACATTTTCCAAGATGAAGGTTTGGTTTATTATTAGAAACACTAATGTATTTGGTCCACTAGTTACCATGGAAACAACATCTGCACTGAAGTGGTTTTAAAGACACAGTGTTGGTTGTGTTTGCCCGGGCCCCAGGCAGGCCCAGCCACCACAGGGCTGAGAAATGGGCTCTGGGGTATTGGGCAGAGCAGCTTTTGGGATCCTCTGGACAGAGGCACCAACTCCGTGGTGCCAGGTACAGATATTCTGATGGAAGGATGCTCAGAGATAGGGCTGGGAGTGAGTTCCTGCCTGGAACACAGCTGGTTGCATCAGTCCCGGCATCCCTGCACCCCTCTTGTCCCAGGGGTTGCTGTCTCCTTGTCCTGCCACCAAAAACCAAGCAGGCAGGGAAGCAGCTGCTGGGCTGGTGCTCTCTAGGAGTGTTTCCAGCCTTCTTGAGGTGGACAGGGTGAGCCAGGTGGGATTTATCACCTGCCCTGGGAGCTTGCAGGGCTCTGACCTGCCAGCAGCAGGGCTTCACCCCAAGCTCCAGCAGATTTAGGGTCTGGCTCCAGAGGTTGTGACTGATGAGTGAGCCTTGCCCTGCACGGCAAGGACTTTGAGATATCCTGACAAAGTTTTGTGGAGGTTGCGTGGCTGGGGAAAACAAAGTGGGATTTCTGCTGCAGGGAGACTTCTAAGGCAAAGCCTGGAGTGAAGAGAGCCCAGATGTGCAGCTGAGCTGCTGGTGAAGGTCCCCTGCTGATCCATCTTCTGGAATTGGGCAGAGGATCAGGCAAGGGGGGGGAAAGCAAAGAGAATCTTTGCCTTGGCTAAAGCAGGAATTTCTCTTATGTAGATTTTATGTTCACACACTGCTTGGTATTATTTAATTAAGCAGCCTAGGGAAAAAATGGTTAATGTATTTTGTGGCCAGATGCTGCTGCTGCTCCCTCAGCTCCAGGTGTTTGGGTGTTATCTGGATAACACAGAGTGGGTGCCCTTTATCATCCCTGCAAGTATTTTTGTATTTGAGAGTGGGCTTGGCTGCAGGAGGATACAGCTTCCTTCCCCCAGGCATGTTTTATTATATCTGCAGCTAGACTTGCAGCTGCTCCTTTGGAGTTTAGGCCTAAAATTGCTTCTTTTGCCCTCTTCCCAACTCCTCTGGCTGCTGGTTGGGTTA
Source organism: Prinia subflava (assembly GCF_021018805.1). Classification (NCBI taxonomy): domain Eukaryota; kingdom Metazoa; phylum Chordata; class Aves; order Passeriformes; family Cisticolidae; genus Prinia; species Prinia subflava. Next base: position 2,141,599 of record NC_086247.1, on the reverse strand, counting down.
CGTTTTCCCAACTCATTTTTTCCCATCCTTGAGTCCTCTCATGACCATCAGGATGAGTCCTTTGGCTGTGTTGGGGGGAGAACTGGGGCTTGGGTATCTCCTGAGTCCCCCAGCTAAGCCAGTCCGAGGGTCTGATGATGATGGCGAGCACCACACAGGCTGAACCAGCTGGGACCCCTCTCCTGCCTGTGCCTGCCTTGTGAGCTCGCATGGCTGTGCTCATCCAGCTCCTCACTCCCTCATTTTCCTTCCCAAATCTCATTCTGAACAAGCCCACGTTGCCTCCCGTCCCCAGAGGTGGCATCTCGTCATCGTTGGTGTCTGCGGTGGTGACATTTATGGTGCAGTTTTTCATGTGCCTTTGGAGCTCTCAGGACAAGAAGCTCCGTCCGCCTGTGTCATTAATATTATTTATTGCTATAAATCTCCTTTCTGGAGCCTTTGGCCCTGGCAGCTTGAAATATTTGTAACCCTGGTATGGGCACAGCTCCTTTGCAGTGAAAAAAGGCTTTTGGGACGAGTGTTGCTGCTGATTCGGACTGGCCAAGGACAGTTTGCCCGGGCTGGGACCTGAGAGTTGCTCATGTAGTGGGGAAAGGAAGCAGTTTTCCTTGATTTGAGTGAAGCTGGAGGCTGAAAGTGCTGTGTTTTGAATCAGTTTGGGAGACAGACATCCCCAAGCTGTGATGGAGCTGTTCGGATCCAGCTCAAAAGCTGGAGTTCAGCTTTGTGTTTGATTTCCCCTGCTATTTCCACTTGACAGAGGCAGCCTCATGCCCTGCTTTGGCACAACTGCTGTTTGACCATCATGAAAGATTAAAACCTCTTAAAATAAGGAACACAGACAAGCATTTTGGGACTGTCTTTTTGTTTTAGCTTTATCCCCTGCCTGTCGCGGAAGGGCAATGCCTGTGGTGCTACACCTGCACAGTGGCAGTGCTAACAGAGAATGAGGGCAAAGGGAAACCACAGAGCTGCATGTGAGGTGTTTTTTTCAATATATTTTGCCAATTTTTGGAGCTGGGAAGGAAGCAGAACAGGAGCCTGAGGATGAGCAACAAAGCCTTTCACTCTGGTTGTCTCATCTGAGTTTGGCTCGTGTTGTCTTTGCGGCCTTCCACCTTGTGCTTGGCCTTTGTAATGTCAATCAAGCTTTAAAGCTTCGTTCAGGACAGTTTGGACGGGGTTTTTGGAAAGCTGGTGTGGTGGAAGGTGTCTCTGACCATGGCAGGGCTTTGGAATTGGATGATCTTCAAGGTCCCTTCCATCCCCAGCTGATGGTTCTGTGATTTGTGCAGCCCTTAGGGCTGGAGTAAAACTCCACAAATAAATAAATCTCTGTTGTCTCTCCCTCTCCTTACTGGTCCTGCCTGCAGAAAGCTGAGCAGAGAGAGGCATCTGAGCTGTCCTCTCATTTCTAGGCTTGATGAAGATTCAAAGCTGGTGGCAAGAACTTGTAGGGGTGCTGAGTTTGTTGTGCCTGCACTGAATTTTTGGGACATCTTGCTTCCGTGGTGGTGTTTTCTGACAGGCAAAACCAGCAGGTGTAGAGTTTTGTGGGGTTTATTTTAGCAGAGCTGGCCTGGGTGAGTGCTGGCCAGGAAGATGAGCATCCACAGTGGGCAGCCCTGTGAGACAAGAGGAAATGGTCTTAATGTTAGAGGTTTAGATTGGATATTAGGAAAAAAAACTCTTCATGGAAAAGGTTGTCAAGCATTGGAAGAGGCTGCCCAAGGAAGCAGTGGATTTGCCATCCCTGGAAGCATTCAAAAAATGTGCAGATGTGGTGCTGGTTTGATGGTTGGACTTGATGATCTCAGAGATATTTTCCAACCTTGTTTGTATCCCAGGATGTTGTGAGAGGCTTTGTTCGGTGTTACCTCCAGTTTGCAAGAATGGGAAACACATTTCCTGATGTGCTTCCTACCCGTGGGATAGAGCTCCTCTCTCAACTCACAACATTTCCTTTTCTGTCCCTGAAACTCTCACATTTTGGGATGGAAGGGACCTTCAAAGATCTTGTTGTGCCCCGAGGATCTTCCCCCTGGGAAGATTGTCCTGTGCTAAGGAGCTCTCTGTACTTCATGGACAGTGCACACACACGTGGTGGGTTATTTTAAGCTCCTAAAATTCTGTAGGGCCTCTCTTGCACAGGGAGGAGATCCAGGTTTCCCAGCAGCAAAAAATTTAAAAAAAAAATTGGTGTTATGAATCAAATATTTTGTAAGGGTGTAGCAATTCTGACAACATTTTGATGGAAAATTATAGCAGTTTCATTTAGATAAGACTGGAGAACTTAATTTGGAGGTGAACATTTTAACATTTATATTCTTCCATCACTTATCACGTGAAATTTGGAGTCTGGATAAGAACAAAGCCTTTTGCATACCTTGAGAACTGACAATTCTCACGTTCACAACAGTTTCCAGGCTTAGTTAATATTGGTGCTGCTTCTTCTGCAATTCAAATGTTGGACTTTTCTGAGGAAGGGAAGTTTTCAGTTTTGCCAGGCTGAAAGTGTTTGAGACATCAAACTCCGGACAGATTGTACCAGGGTTTGGGGAAGAGTTTGGTGTCTTTGGGTGTGTTGTTGAGGCTACAGCCAGAGGTTTTCTGTGCCTGTCAGTGAAATTGTGACCTTGAGCTAAACACTTCCTTGCTTTCTGCTTCCCTTTCTCCAGCTGCAGCACCCTTGCAGGTGACACCCCGGGCTCTGTGCATCCACATTTGCACAGTGCCCCGAGCCTGAAGGGTGCTCCAGGAAGCACCAAGTGCTGTCATTTCCCTGACAGAGCATTAGGAGCCTTGTCCTGCCCGCTTGCCAGGAGCTGTGCCAGGGTGAACATTGCTGAGCCACGAACATTTGGGCTTTTGAGGTCCAAATCCTCTGCGAGCTCCCGTGCTCGTGCTGCTGGCACCTCTTCCTGCAATCACCCCGTCCTCTCCAGGATGCTGCTGCGTGTAGAGTGTCTCTTAGGAGCTGATTGTGCCTCTTGAGCTGGAAATGTTGCCTAAGATTTCCTGGGGATTTGTGCAGTTGCCACTGAACCCCCCCTGGGTGCGGAGATGCCAAGGTGGGAGTGGTGAAAGGCCACTCCAGCCGGGCTCTGCTCATCCCGGGAGAGCTCCGTGCTGGGATTGGGGAAGGATGTGGTCTGAGTGCTGCTGGGGATTTCTGGGCTTTGCCCATCTCCTGCTCCACAGCAGGAGCAGCTGCTGTGTTTTCTCTGGGGTGCTTTTCCTCAAGGTCCGTGGCAGCCCGTAGGATCAAGCTGGTGATTCTGTAAATCACAGGCTGCTCTTTGCTGTGCTCAGCAGGGAGGCTCTTTTCACTAAATCCAGTTTAGCCCTCCTGAGTTTCAGCAGGCGTGGATAGTATGGAGAAGACAGGATAGGAACCAGCTGGGCAGACAGTTTTCCCCTCCTACTCTCTCTCTTAATATGATTAAGAAGGAAACAGGATGTGTGATGCTCTTAGGGGGCCAAACGGGCCAACGCACGGTCTAACTCCCTCTTGAAAGAAGTGCATTATTTTTTCTGAAGTGCCCTCTTAACAGAAAGCACTGGACTGTGTTCCTGCATTTTTGCTTTGCTGGAAATCCCCTGGTTTTAAAGGGTTGCTCTGTCACTGATGTGGAGTCTGTCAGTTTGTGCTGCAGAGTGAATTCAGGCTAAATCTCATTTGAGTTTGGAGAGAACTCGGAGCTGATGTACAGGTGATTTATGTTGGGTTTTAAGAGGAAGGGGATCACTGACAGAGCTTGTGGTGCGCTCCAGGTGCCAGAGGCAGCCTGGGCTTGTTATTCTGCTGCAAGAATTGACTGGAGATAGCCACTGCTGTGTGCTGTACACAGATATCTAATAAAAGATCCCATTAGCAAATAAGTGATTGATATTGGAACATACACAGGCAAAGCATGAGAGACAAGTGGGACAGGAATTCCCTCTCAGCGCTGTGCTGTGCTTCTAGCAGAGACAACACTTGAATATATTAAAAGAAGACAGGTAGCACAGGAGGTAATAATAGGAGGATTTGGCTCAGCATAATAAGCAGTCATCCAGCATCCCACCTCCTTGGCGGCTGTCTGCGGATTTCGCTGTCTGTCGATCCGTCGGGTTCTCGGGGAGATATTCCCAGCTGACAGCTTCCCTCCCCGAGTTCCTGCTCGGCGCTGGTGGATTCTCCCAGGCCTGTAACTCCTGACAAAACTCCAGCTGGTGGGATTGCAGCAGCGTGGGGCTGCGGCTCGGCCCCCGCCAGCCGGAGCCGCCGAGCTCGGCGCAGCCCTGGCAGGGACTCTCCTGCAGGCAAATGCTGCATCACCCTCCCGTATCTCTCCATCTGAAGGGGACGTGGGAGAGGAGCAGGATCAAGTGCCTGGGAGCTTAAAGCCGTAGTGGGATTCAGTGCTGGAGCGTGAGTAATGCCGAGCCAAATTCACCCTTGGGTGGAAAGGCGAGAGCGGCACTGGCGTTAACCGAGTGACCCCAGGAGCGGAGCGGGGCTGGGGTTGGTCCCCTGTCTCCAGCTCCAGATTAAAGCCTCACAGAGAATGCCTGGGATCCTGCATGTCCAGGCATTCCTGAGGGGTTTGGTGCTTATTCTGAGCTGCTGTGCTTAATGGCATGTTGCCATCAAGGCAGCTTAGCGAGTGTGACAGCTGCCCTATTACCCTGCCACAGCTCGCTGCTCTGCTAAAGGAGGTGTGGATTTAAGCCAGGACACCAGGGTCTTCCCAATTCCCACTTTCCCCTTTCCTGAAAGCTCGGAAAGCAGTGCTCAGCCTCACTTGTGAGCAGATTTGAGGGCCAAAAATGTGAAGCAAGTGCGTGAGTGTTACCTGCCTGGGATTACTCTGCTCCGGGTCCAGGCAGGATGACTGGCACGGCCCAGAGTGTGGGAGGGCGTGTGGGAGAGGATGATGTGTCAGAGATGTTTGGTGTGGTGCCTCCACACTGATGGCTGAGCTCTGTGAGACATTTTGGCTCTTTCCTCAAAGAAAAAAGGCTGAGGGGAAAGAGGATGATAATCTTCAAACAGGTTGAAGGTGGCTGTGGAAAGGGAATAATCTGCTTTCTGTGTCTGCTGGGGAATGGGTTCAAATTGCAGAGCGAGAGATTTAATTCAGGCACAAGGAAAAACCTTCTGACTGCAGGGATAGTCAAGAGCCCAGACTCCATCAGCAAAGGTTTTCTTGAAGAGGCTGGGGCTGGTTTTGATGGTTTTGCATCAGGCTGAGGCGTGAGCTGAGCTTGTCAGGTCTTTTCCACTCTCCTACCTGGAATTCTGTGATGTAGATCCCCTTGGTGTCTGTGCCTTGCCGAGTATAAAGAGAGGAACGTAGCAGAGGGGCAGCACATTGGTGGGAGGTGGAGGAATGGGCTGGAGGCAGGTGGGGAAGCCAAAAATCACCGAGTCTGTCCACAACTTCCCACTTCCACCTGTGGCTGTCGATCCACTGTCATCTCATATTTACAACCCGCAGCCTGTACCGCTGTGCCAGCCAGGAGACTTCAGCTCTGAGAGCACCACTTCAACCTGCTCAGCGCTGAGCCACAAAGCCACCCTGACCCAGCAGCGTGGGAAATTCAGCTGAATCTTCCATCTGGAGCCCCAGGATGCCGGGGTGGGGGCGGGCGTGGGGGCCCCTGTGAACGGCACAAGGTTGTTAGTCACGGCGAGCCGCGGGAAGTCGCGGCACGTCTGCCAGGACTGGGCTGTGGGCATTGCACCAGGCAGGGCTTCACAGGGGAGCGTGGAAGCTCTGGGTGGATTGGGCTGTGGGCATTGCACCAGGCAGTGAAATAAAAGGGGCAAGGAGACCTGCTCCTTTTTCATGCCTTTATTAAGAAGTCAGCTCTGGGTGGGGGCCCGCGGGGTCGCACACACCGCCGCTGCTGCCTTTTGGCAGTGTGGAGGAGGAGGTGGCAGCTTTGGTACACAGCAGAGCTGGGGCTGCCGTCCTCACAGGCGTTCCTTTGAAGACCAATTTTGGGGCTGGTTGTCATAAGGATGTCCTGCAGATGAAGAACTGTTGAGGTCATGGTGACATGATAAAGTTGCTTTGGTTGGTGGTTTTACCTTCTCCACTGCTACGCCAGTCTGGGGGTGCTATTTCTAGTCTCAGATTTTACACTGGCTTGTTGTCTCAAGGGGTTTTTGTCTGTAAGTAGCACCCAGTGTCCCTAGAGTCCCTTTATTTGCATATTGTGCCATTTTGGGGAGCAGCAGAGGCAATACCCGACGGACAGAGAATACAGATAAGGGACTATTTGGTTAGGGTAATTAACAATATGGGTGATTAACAGTCTATGCATTCACCTTGGGGATCAACATTTGACATGGTAACATTTAACAATTAACAGAACATGGTAACAATCGATTAACTTATAAACTTGTTCATAACAGCAGGGCTTCACAGGGGAGCGTGGAAGCTCTGGGTGGATTGGGCTCTGGGCATTGCACCAGGCAGGGCTTTACAGGAGAGGTTGGAAGCTCTGGGTGGATTTGCCTGTGAGCATTTGCACCAGGCAGGGCTTTACAGGAGAGGTTGGAAGCTCTGGGTGGATTTGCCTGTGAGCATTTGCACCAGGCAGGGCTTTACAGGAGAGGTTGGAAGCTCTGGGTGGATTTGCCTGTGAGCATTTGCACCAGGCAGGGCTTTACAGGAGAGACTGGAAGCTCTGGGTGGATTTGCCTGTGAGCATTTGCACCAGGCAGGGCTTTACAGGAGAGGTTGGAAGCTCTGGGTGCCTTTTGAGGGGGCTCTCGAGGAGCTTCTCCCAAGGCAGGAGGACGGCGTGGGAGCATCACAAAGGGGCTTGTTTGAAAATGGTAACGAGTGGGTGCTGGAGGCTGGGTTTCACGGGCTCGTGGAGTGGGAGGCAGAATTAGTGCTAAATGAGATTATCTTCCTTTTCAAAGCACTTCAGGGACTGAGCACGGTGCGTTCAAAGAGTCAGGCGAACTGTTGAGTGTTGCTTGTCTTTCTTCTATTATTCTGCACCCATCTCTGTTGTACTTTGGCCTGCAAAAGCAATTCTTTAGGTTAATTTGACAATCTGCTTCACCTCTGAGCCCTTTATGCCCTGCACAAAGGCTGAGGTTGCCCTTAAATTGCCATGCGGAAGGGAATGGGTAAGTCATTTTTATTATGTTCATTTAAGCCCAAATTGAAGCAGTTTGTGAAAGGTTTGTGCCCTTTATACTTTTGCTATCAAGTAATAGCTGAGTAGATAAACCTGCTGGCAAGATTCTGGTAATCTTTAATCAGAAATGGACAATATGTGTGGAAAAGTAATGTCACAGTTGTAACTGGGAGTATTTGAGCTCGAAATGTCCCTCCAAATATGAGTGTCTAATCAAGACAGTGATATTGTGCTGCATGTGATAACAGCCAGCCAAAACTCAGCCTGCAGCTCCATTGCTCCCTGCCTACCTGCCCTGCTTACCACAAGAATACACAGAATACATTCAATAAATCCGAGAAAGCAAAACGACTCTGCTCTTCTCCCACAAGTGAGACAACGCTTTCATTTTCCGTGACGAATGGTTCTTTTCCCTCTTTTTAAACATGGCAATCATGCCAGCATCTCCCCAGGTGGGGAATATCCGACTGCTGGGGCCACTTTGGGTTGTGTTTATATCATCTCAGTACAGCTGTAAATCCAGAGGCTGTTACAGCTCCGCTTTCCAATCACTCAGCTGTGAAGGAGTTGGGGGTTGGGGTTGGAAGCTGATTCCTTGAGGGCTGCTTGGAGATCTCTGTTTGCTCCACGTAGAGGGAATTTGCACCAGTGGCTCCCCAGTGACCAGCTGGGGATGGAAAAGCGCTGGATCCCAGAGGCTCCTCAGATTGCAATGGGAATAAAGCTGTCATTATCCTCATAACAACAGAATAACCCAAATGGCTGAAATCCCTTCATCTCCTTTTCTTAGCCAAGAAACCCCCAAAAGCCTCTGAGGACTGGAAGTGAACTGGGGATGTTTTACTCCAAAGTTGTTGGTTCAGCCTTAGTTTGGTTCAGGAGCCATTGTTAGGGCAGGGATCTCCAGTGATTGAATAGTGAGAGATGGGAGCATCTGCAAATAATAATTAAGGTTTTTTTCTGGAGAAGAGGAGACTGAGGGGAGAACTCATCAGGGTCTGCAGCTTCCTCATGAGGGGAAGCAGAGGAGCTTCTCCTTCAATTCCTTCTCTCCATGACAGTGACAGGACCTGAGGGAATGGCTGGAGCTGTGTCAGGGGAGGGTTAGGCTGGACATCAGGAAAAGATTCTTCATCCAGAGGGTCGTTGAGCACTGGAACAGGCTCCCCAGGGAATGTCACGGCCCCAAGACTGACAGAGCTCAAGGAGAGTTTGGACAATGCTCTCAGGCACAGGGTGGGATTGTTGGGGTCTCCTGTGCAGGACTTGATGATCCCTGTGGGTCTCTTCCAGCTCAGGATATTCTGTGATTCTCTGAATTAAATGGTCTTGGATAAAGGCAGTTTTTAAGAGATGCTTCAAGCATGGCTTGTGCAATCTTTGCACAAATCCTCATTCCTTGTGCTTTGGAGGAAGGATTTTCTTGAGGATTGCTCTTCAACAGGCAAAGGGAAAGGGAGGGTGGGTATTTGCTCTGCGTGATGATCGCAGATGGGTGATCTGAGCATCTTGGGCAGGAGCCATCCTGCAGACACCGAGAGCTCAGGTGTTGCCCACTCCTCAGGCAGTCTCTCCAAAGGGCAGGATGCACTGGAAAGGGGAAGGAACGTTTTGTCCATGCTGTGGGGAGAGCTGCTGGTCTGGCACCACTCTCCAGCACGCCACTGATAGTGTAAAACAAACAGCAGGCTGGTTTGGAGTAATTTGGTGAAATGCTGTTGCCTGGCATGGAACCAAAATACTGCTTAAATCAGGATAAACACAGTCTGGATTCTACTCTCATTTTTCCATTCCCAGTCTGCTATGGACTCATTTTATTTTAGCTGTGTGTAAATCTTACCACATTTCCCTGCAAGGTGCTCAGCTGGGAAGCTGCAAGGGATGAGGGCAGTGAGCTTCCAAGTCAGTTAAGGAATTTGAACTGGTTATTCTCTGTGCAGCACAAGGAAAGGACAATTCCAAGCTGGAAGGTGCAGGAGAGAAGACTCATTTTTAAAGTAGTTACAGAACATATGTCCCTATGGTAAAATAATGCCAGTAATGGTAATAGTGGTAGTAGTAACAATTATTATTATGATAATGATAATAATTGTAAGTTCCATGGCAGAGGCAGCTCTAGAATGGGAGCAGCTTGAGCAGCTCCTGTAATTGGCCCTAATATTTAATTTTTACAATGCTCCCTGGCTGTGTCTTAGCTTGTGGCAACCAGCAGTGTTCAGAACATGGCATGGTCCATGAATCATAAAATTGTTCACGTTAGAAAAGACCTCCAGGACCATCAAATCCAACCTTCAACTGAATCCCACCACACCCCCTAAACACATCTCAGTGCCACATCTACTACTTTTTTTTTTTTTAACATTTCCAGGGATAGTGACTCCATCACTTCCCTGAGGAGCCTGCCCCAATGATTCACCTCCCTTCCAATGGAGAAATTTTCCTAATATCCAAATTGAACCTCCCCTGGTGCATTTTGAGACCATTTCCTCATGTCTTATCATTATTTGCCTGGGAGATGGAGCCGACCCTCACCTCAGCACAACCTCATTTGAAGGAGTTTTAGAGAATTAATGTTGCACTGAGCAGTAGGGACAAATCCCCTCTGCTTTGAATGTTTGTATGAATACCTGCATTGTTGCACTTCATCCCAGGGCAGTGGAGTGGATCCTAGAGCATTTGATTTTCCAGGACTGACCCGGGGAGATTGAGGTTTGCTGTTTCCCGCAGTGCCTGTGTCAGTGCTGCTGCACAACTTGATTAAAGTCCACTTCTGCCCCTGCTTTCTCAGAAGCAAAGAGCTGCTGCCCGTGGAGGAATTGGCCATTTTGATTATTGCCAGCTTCATTGTGGAAAGTGGTTTTATTTTCTCCTCTCCATGCTTTAAAGGGAAAGGCTGCAACGGAAACATTTTTCCATATGCAAGAAAAGCAGGAGTTTAAAAACCAGGCGTGCCATCTGACCTGCTCACAAACAGTTAAGCCAGAAGCTCTCTCCTGTCTCTCCTCCATCCTTCCCAAAAGTCTGGAGCAGCAGAGAATAAGGTGCTGCTGCTTGATTGTTGTGACACAGCCCTAGGAACCCCCCGAGGCATTTGCACACAGCAGGAATCTAAGCTGAATTAAGCTTTGGAAGAGAGGTGGAGGGGCAGAATTATTCCCTTCCATGTCCAGGGGATCAAAATAGGCCCCCAGAAGATAAAGCCAGTGTTTGTCACCTAAATCAGATCAGCTGAGAGGCCTTGGAAGAGATGGGCTTAAGTGATGGAGCTGTGTGTCCACAGCTGGGAACAGACCCCGCTCTCCTCCTTGGGTTCCCTGGCTCCTCACACTGTTCCAAATCCACAGCTGGCAGAGGGATGCCCAGAGACTCCAGGCTCTTCATCAGAGCTCCATAAAACTGGGGTTTCAGCAGCTTGGCTGAGCGAGGTTCAGTCAGAAGGGGACAAATAAAGTGAATAAAGCTTAGAGTTGTTTTGAGGGATGATGGTGAAGGTGTTTGGGAACAGCTGGCTGGTCAGGAGGAGAGTGGTTCTCGGCATTAATGTGGGCCTGATCCATCCATCCTTGACATCAGGACTGGACATTGAGGCTCTGGGAGAGCAGCCTGGGAGTTCCTGAGCTGACCGTGGCGTTGCTGACTTGCGGGTAGATCATGCCCACTGTTACCTCCTGTAATTCCCTGCCAGCCTGGTGGAAATTATCCTGACAGTTCCCATTAAGGAGAGGCTGAGTGACCACTCCTCCACCCCAGAAACTTCATCAAGGCTGTTTGCTAAAAGCAAATTGTGGTGTTGTATCTTACGAGGGGACTCAACGCCCACTGAAGAGTTAGCGATTGTTAATAAATAGCAGCGTGTTAAGACGTCTCTCTGGGTGATTTTTGTGTGCTGTAATCACACAGAATTGCCTCTTTGACCGGCCAAATGACATAAAAGGAGCCCCGAGCTCCACAAATGTGTTCCTGATAATGGGTGGCTATTAGCTTTGACATGGGAAGTCTGTGGTTTTGATAGGAGGGAAGCAAAGCAAGGTGGAAATCCTCTGGACCTGGCTCGCAGTGGCAGGGGCTGAGCTGGGAAGGTGTCACATCCTCCAGAAAGAAGGTGTGAAAAGATGATTTATTAATGATGCCTCTAAGTGATCTTCGTGCAGGGACCTCAAAGCCCTTCTCAGAGGTTAAATGATGGAGAAGAGAAGGCTCTGGGGAGACCTTATTTTGATTTTTCAATATGTGAAGTGTTATAAGAAAGGTGGACAAAGACTTTTTTACAGGTTTAATGCAGGATATATTTAATTTTAGTAGCTAGCATGGGACTATATTTTGGGGTTTTAGGCACTGCCATTGCTGTCACAGAGTGAGAGGATGAGGGGGAATGGCTTAAACTGAAAGAGGATGGAATTATATTAAATACTGGGAAGAAACTTTTTCCTGTGAGTGTGGTGAGGCTCTGGCACAGATTGCCCAGAGAAGCTGTGGCTGCCTCTGGATCTCTGGAAGTGTCCAAGGCCAGGTTGGACAGGGCTTGGAACTACCTGGGTTAGTGGAAGGTGTCTCTGCCCACGGCAGGGGGTTGGAATTAGATAATTTCAAAGGTCCTTTCCAACCCAAACCATTCTGTCATTCTATGGAAAAAAAGGAATGTTTTGATCCTTCCTCACTGCTCGTCTGCTTTGAGTTGAGTGAACCCTGTAGACCTCTGAGAAGACTGACCCACCAAAAAATCTCCTTTTACCCCTGGCCCAATCCTGCCTTCACTAAATCCCTGACATCCACCAAGAATTTGTGTCCTGCTCTCCCTCTCTCCCTGTCTTGCAATCACTGCAGGAAATTGCTGGTCCAGGGAGAGAAGTCTGAGCTTTCCCTTGAGCAGGCTCCTGGAAACTTCCCATGCCAATGAAGTATAAATGTGATATCCTCAGGGCCTGAGCCTGGATGAGAAATCCTGAATCTGACCGAATTGGGCATTAAAAAAATCAGTGTTTTCTTGGCAGCTGACAAGAGCACATTCACCTTCTGGTCACTCAACCCTCCTGAGCTGTTTTCTGCAGCACTGACACACACCCTTTTGTTCTAAAAGCTGTTTGCTTCTGTAAGCCCTGCTAAAAGCATTATTTTCCAGCAATTTTAGCAACTCTCTCCCTGCTTTGACAAGAGTTGTCCAGCCAGCAGTGAAATCAATACAGTGAAGCTTAAAAAAAAACCCTTCACTGGAGTAATAGAAAATGGCACAGCAAAACCATTCCTGTGCAATTCTTGGAGTAAATCCCACCCAGCTGGTCCAGGAGAGTGTCAGGAGAGTGGAATGAGCCTGGTTGCTTTGAGCTCGTGACCTGTGAGGGGAGGGAGAGGGACTTGCTTGGTCTTGCAAAGATGTAAAGGGCACTCTGGTCACAGCCTGCGGGACAGTTACAAAAATTATAAAACCAAATTGCTCTGACTTGTGCCTGGTGGTGTAACAAGGGGGAAAGATACAGAATGTAGCTCAGGAGGTGTGTGGAATAATTTAGGTTGGGAAAAAATCTCTGAGAGCGTCGAGTTCAACCATTAACCTGGTAACACCACGTTCACAGCTCAACCACATCCCTAAGTGCAATATCCAGACATTTCCTTAACACTTCCTGGGATGCAGATTCCACCACTTCCCTGAGCAGCCTGTTCCAATGCCTGTCAGTGAAAAAAAATTTCCTGAGAGCCAATCTGAACCTCCCCTTGTGTGACCTGGGGAAAAACCCTGTCACCAATGGAGAGTTGTGGCTCTGGAATGGGCACCTGTGGGATGGGAGCTCTCCATTTGGGAGAATTCCCAAATCCAGACAAAGCCAGCACCAGCCTCACCTGATGTTAGTGCTGGTCTTGAGCAGCAAATTGGGTTGTAAAGCTGGAGATGTCCCTTGCAACCGGAGCTCCTGCAATTCTCTGACTTCATGAATCTTTAATTTCAAATGTGCAGGGAAGTCAGGCTCAAGGCAACTATTATGAATAGCAAACACATTTCTAAAACCAAACAAAGCCACCCCCCCCCACCCCCCCAAACTCCAAACTCGTGTGCCTGTGTTTAATTTCAGAGCAGAATAAATGGTTTAATTTTTCGGTAATTTTATTGGTGTGATGTTGTGCCTGTAAAGACTTTGTTCAAGCCTTTCTCGGTATCAAGGATGGAAAAAGCAGAATGAACAGCTTGGTTGTAAGGTCTGGGGCAAACTGCACAGCATTAAGAAATACTTTGTTCTAATTGGAGCCTGTTTGACCCTGGAGCCAGAGCAGGGTAATGGAAAAAGCACAACTCAAATCGAGTCGCTTTTCACAGCCTTCTGCGGAGAGGGAAAGGGAGAAATGCAGAGAATTTGAAAGGGGGAGAGCCAGAAAAAATGCATTAAGAGCAAGAAGAAAAGGCAGAATATGCCACGGGAAATAGCCAAAGGAAGGGAGACAGAGAAGACAAAGGAGAGCAAGAATTAAGGAGAAAGGAAGAGAAGGAAAAAGAAGGAAGCAAGGTGAAATTGTAAAGGGAAGGAGGAGCGTCCTTGTGCCCTGCCAGGCAGGGCGATGAGGTGGCAGGACAGCGAGTGGCCCCAGGCAGCAGCGCTCGTTATTTCCATCCTGGCTGATGTCATTGATTGCCTCCCTCCTCCCCTCTCATGCCTGGTGACAGAACCGCAGCCCTTGCGACTCAGAACGACCTGCTCTGTTCCCAGCTGGCCCAGGGAAAAGTTTTATTTCCAGGTCTAAACAGGCACAGCTTTGTCTGTGTTTCGGGGGGGTTTTGGATCAGCAGTTCCTCTCTGGGACCACCTCCAGTCCAGGCAGGTGGGGGTCCTATTCCTGGCCTGTCTTCTGCAAACAACCAGTTTTCTCCTCAGCTGTGGTGCTGGAAAAATCCCATAGAACTGTTCCTTCTCTTACCTTGACATTTTTCTCTTGGTAGCATCTTTATTTTTTAAACCAACCTCGATTTTCCTTCTTTAAGGAAATTTCCCTCGCGAGGCTCAGATCCTGCAGCACCTGAGCACCTTCTGTCAGGGGTTTTAATTAGTCAGAAAAAAATAAAACAAATGATGATTTGTTTGCTGAAGGGAAGATGTGGTGGATAGAGAAGGAAGGTGGGGAGAACAAAGAAACCTTAATAATGAAGGAAGAAAATAAAATCCTAAGATATTAGGGCCTGAGTCTTAAGGACTTGGTTAGGATAACAGTAAATGGCCTCAAGTTGCACCAGGGGAGGTTTAGATTGGATATTAGGAAAAATTTCTTCATGGAAAATGTTGTAAAGGATTGAAAGAAGGAGATAACAGAGTCACTATCCCTGGAAGTGATCAAAAAACGTGGATGTGGCACTTGGGGTCATTATTTAGTGGTAAACATGGTGGAAGTGTTGGGTTGATGGTTGGACCTGCTGATCTTAAAGGTCTTTTCCAAACTTAATTATTTGATTATCCCCAAAGGAGCAGGCTCCTCTTCTTCCTGCAGACAGTGATTTTTGTGGTTTTCTCCCTTCCTGATGCCAACAAAAGTCCCATCAGAGCTGGACCAGTCTTTCCTTTTCTTTAGGGTGGAGGGTTGAGCTTCATGGCCTCTCTTCTAAAGTCTTTCCTCTTTCACAGACATGGTGAAATTTGTGAAAATTTCTAGGATGAAGAAGGAGGTGCAGATCAGAGCCTTTCCCATGGGATGGGCTGCAGATGGACATCAGTTATTACCCTAAAGCTTGGCTTAAGCTTGGCCAGTCATCATTTGTGCAATGCCTTGTCCAGGAGCAAACATCTGAGCTAGGAATGATCCAGTACATGCAGAAGATCCTTAATTAGCTTCAGGATCGAGGAGAGGGTTATGGATGATGTGGGACAGTGGATGGGGAAGGCAGTGAGAGAACCTGAGGTTTTTTGGGGTGGAGGGATCTCAAGGAGAGCAGCTGGGGTTGCAGTGTTGGGATTTAGACAGGCAGCCTGCTCATCCCTTAAAAACCAAACTCCATTCCCTCAGTGAGCCTGGGATGTTTCAGGAATGAGTTACACGTCGGGCTTCCTTTGCTTTAGTAGAGCTCCTCCCCCACTTTTATCCAGTTACCCATGAAAAGTCAGTGAAATGAGACCTACTTAAATCAAATGTCACAATCGATGCTCATCCCAGGCCACCGTTTGTGCGATGTGAACTCAAATTGCCGTGAGGGGGGAGCAGGGAGAGGGAAAGGCTTGGGAAAGAGCTTGGAGAGAGCGAGCAAGGAGCCATCCATGGCCAAGCATCTCATGTTCCACAGTGCTTTTATCACAACCATGCACCTCTGCAGTGGGACAGGGCTGTTGTCCACCAGGATTCTGCTTCCTGCAGGATGTTGCATCCATCTCTGCCACACCCTCCCTGACTAAATCAGAGTCCTGTCCACATTTCATTTTATAAGGAACAAAATGTGCTATATCAGCACTCACCCTGCCTGGATGATGTCCAAATTCAATTTTGTTTGATGGAAGACAAAATCAAAGCGTTGATATTTTCATTGAAATTTATGTTTATCTCATCCCCAAAAAAGTGCTTCTAACCTTGCATGAATATTTGGCAGGAGTAAATTCCCAGGGTGGGAGTGCAGTCATAGGAGTTGATGTTAAAAATCCCAGTGATTTTTAGCTCTCTGTAGAAGTTTAGGGAAAGAATCCACAGGTGAGCTGAAACATCTCTTCCATGAACATTTTGGGAATCTCAAAGCAGAGGAAGATGCAGAAGGGATTGGTGAGGCTCAGGCTTCCTGTCTGTAGCTGGTCTGCACCCAGTGAAGATCCCTCAGACCACCTGGACTCCTCTTGGTGCCAGCTGGGTACTCAACCACTGAATGTGTGTGACATCCCACCCTTAAGGGGTAGGAAGCACACACATTTTTTTGGTGAAAAGGAATGGCAGAAGTAAGAGGAGTCCCGAGTTTTATAAATGAATTACAGATGGAAATTGTTATTTTAATTCCTCATCTGGTGCAAGCACACAGCAGTGGGTTTTGGCTGAAGGGGTAGAGTGGAAGGGAGAAAGGAGATGGATCAAAGAGAGGGAAAGAGAAATGAAGGAGAAACAAGGAAAGGGAGAAAGAGAAATCACCAGTGCTGGCTCCAGCACTGATCCAGCTGATGAAGTGTCCAGGGTGCTGGGGTGCCCATGAGCCCAGGGAATACCTTTCTATAGATAAACTTGCTCTGCTTTGGGGATAAATCTCCCTTTTTCCATGCAAATCAGTTGTCATGCACAGCCTGTTCTTCTAGACCTTTCTGGAACTGGGTTGGAGCCTTCAGGGATCTTGGGTGGTCTTGATCCACCCTATTAATCCATGCCCAATCCTCAGCCTTATTCCTGTGCCTGCACTGTGGTGAGCTGTGATGATCTGCAGGTGCCAGAACAAGGATTTTTTTTCCCAGATTTTTTTTCCGAGAACAAGGATTTTTTTTCCCAGCTGCCCTACGTGTGCATGGCCCCTTCTCCAGCCACACCTTGTTCTTGCTCACAGTGTGTTATTACCAATAATCCTTGGTTGGCTCCACGACCATCCACGTTTGAGACATTCACATTTACCCCTTGTTTTCTAGGCTTCTGCAGTGTGTCACTGAATTTTGCAAGTTCTTGTTCCATCCTTCATGACAGCTGCTGCGGGGTTCCTTGTGGTGGTGTGGTGAAAGTTTTGTTCCTCATTAACTCCCCCCAGTTGTGAGAGGTGCCCCTGTTCAAAATAAGCAAACAAGGAAGGTCTTCCCAAGCCCTCAAAAATTCAGGGACAATTCAGCTCTGGCCTCTGTGTATCAGGGTTGTTCATCTCTTTTTGTGGAGTGGCCCTGTAGTGAGTGTGGGCCTTGCGTGAGTGGACACAGGTTTGCCCAGGCCATGTGCTCCATTTAAACCCAGCACTGAGCCCTGCCTGATGTATTTCACTCTGCAGAAGGCTCAGTAGCCTGGAACAGAGCTGCTGTAGCCTCAGCTCCACGGCACCTCTGACTGAGCAGCCTCCTGCCTGCCAACAAAACGGTGTGGTCACATCCTTAGAGGGCTGCCTGATTCATTCCCAAATTCATGCATAATTTACTTCCTTTTTTTTTTTTTTTTTTTTTAATCTCCTGTGCTAAGCCCTTGCTGTGTCAAAACCATCTCATCTCCATGAGTGAAGCGTGAGGTGCTGGTGCTGTGCCAGTCTAATGACAACCTTGACTGGGCTCCCTCCCCTCTGCAAACGGTGTGATCACCCTAAATAGAGGAGTTTTGGGTGTCTGTTCTCCGTGGGGCTCTGCCTCTCTCTGCCTTGCTGCCAGCAGAGATCACTGATGTGGAAATAAGAAACGTGCCAGGGGAAAAGAAATGAGCCTGCAGCAGAGAAAGCCAAATGGGATCGAGCTCCGAGCTCCTTGCTGAGGACAGGGCGAGTTCAGTGATATCAGCGTGGCAGATGTTGGGTAGTTACAGTCACAGGATGCAGAGAACTCCATCAGAGCATGTTTGCTCTTGATGTGGCAAGAGCTGATGTTCTTTTGTATTAAGTCAGGAAAAAAGAACCAATCCACACCAGGTTTTCCATCCTGTGTGATCCCATTCTATGAAAAAATGCCTTGTGTGGCAGTGTAAGAGCAGTGAATTGATGGATGGTGGGTCCCTGGGGAGGATACACATCTTTTTTTCTTCCCTTGCTTCATTTCATCCTTTTCCAGATGAATGTTTGTGGTTGGTGGAAAATTTTCACCTTTTTCATCCTCCACCCTTCATCACCTCCATCCCAGAAGAGCTCGTTTGTAATTGTTCTGTTATTGCTTCATTAATTATCTTCCCACTTTCACGCTGGCTATGAAGGGCCTGATCCTCCTCTCATAACCCACACCTTTCACATGCCTGCCTTCCATGGATCTCAGAATTGTTACCCAGGCTAGACACCAGTTTGTGGGAGCAGAATCAGGTCCAAAGGGAAAAACAAAAAAGGCTGGGTGAAGCAGAAACAGATCCTGGTGTCCTTCCCTGTTTGTTTGTATGCACAGTGTGATGTGAGGGGTAGCTGAGTGAACACACCAAAAAACAGGAAAGCTCCTGCCCTGAAATTTTTGTGGTAGAGCTGGCTGAACCTGTTTTTTAATCTCTCACTTTCTCTCTTTCAGAACATGGAAAAGGTGCTGGTCCCTTCTGTCACGTTAATTGTAGGCTGTGGAGTATCCTCGCTGACACTTTTGCTGTTGATTATCATTTATGTCTCTGTTTGGAGGTATGGCTTTCATTCTCTTCTCTTCTTTTTGGGGAAAGTAACTTTCTTTTGGTCTACACGGATCCTGGAATGTTTGCTCTGTGGTTTTGGGTGTCTGGTGCCTGAGGAGGAACTGTTCAGGAATGAGTGGGCCTTGCAGAAAGTCATCCTGGTGGCTTAGCTGGCATTATTCTCTCCTTTCAGTGCCAGAGAAATTAGCAGAGTGAAATTAGTGCCATGCCCTCATGTAGGGACATTGTTGCTTTTCCAAAAGCCTCGTGCTGGTTTCGATGCCTGTGTTGTACCCCAGGAAACCTTGTCAGAGGCGAGGTGGACACGCACGGCCTCTTGGCAGGCAGATGCTGCTGCAAGGTAACATCCAAACCTCCGTGACCTGCCACAAAAACATCTGGCCCGAAGAACTGACAGAACTTCTCAGGAGCTTGAGGATGTTAAACATTAAATTGTCTAAATAGCTCCCCAACCTTTTAGCTGCGTTTTTGCCTTCAGCTTCAGACGCACATGGGATCCCTCAGTACATCCCATTGCTGACAGCTCCTGTGCACAGGTCAGGTGGAACCTAAATTGTGTCGTTTGTGGAGGCTGAAGGGATTTTGGAGCAAAGCTTTGATAAACAATTGGCCCATGCCCCTGTTTGACACATCCTGGTGACTCTAAGCTGAAGGACCCGAGGTGTGCAAGGGATTTTCTCCCTGTATTGCCTTGAACAAGGTCTGAGATCCATGTCTCTCCTAAATCCGTGGCAAAAACGCTGAGACCTTCATGGCTCGACGCCAGGCAAAGAGAAATCAGAACCAGGAGAATGTCTGTGAAATCCAAATGGAGTGGCTGCAGGGAGTACAGCTGGGCATTACTGGTGATCCTTTTGGGAGAAGGGATCGGTGTGAGGCTCTTATTTTGTGCAGTGCTTCTTCTGAGTAGGGAGGAGAGGGTAAATCCCATTTGGAGATAGAATTGAGATAACTTTTTCTGCGCTTTGATAGAGGAAAGAAACAAGAGAGTAAAAACTGAGCAAAAACGCGTCTTTTTTTTTTTTGTTGATACTGTGACAGTGCATAGTGGCTGGTTAATTTTGGCAGCTGAAGACTGATCATGATAACGTTTATCTAGAACTCAGGTTTTTCCGTGCCTGGGGTATCATTGGATGTGCTCAAGTCCTTGTCCTCTCCTGCTTTTCCTCAGGCTGGGCGGCACTGAGCAGCGCCGGTAGGTGACTTACTGGGGTCACTGGTGTCAGGATCAAGTGGAAAGTTAGGATAGAAGATTAAAGAGCAAGCGTTCGAGCCTCACCCTCTCTTTCCTGTCAGAAACAGGGTCAGGATCTGAAACCCAAGCTCAGACATGAGGCTGAATCAGTTTGGAGCATGCCAGAGCCATTTGGAATAACATGATGTATTTTTTTCCAGGACTGTGCTCCCCCCTACCCCTCCAATATTTACAGTTATTTGAGGACAGTAAATTGCCTGACCTGTTTCAAATATGTTCTGTTTAATTTCTCATTCCACTCTTTGCCTTATGCCTATGCCCAAAACGATCAGCAGGAATGGGAGGACACGTTTATGGGAGGCTTGAATGGGTATTTCTGAGCTAGCCAAGGATGGACATGCATTTCCAAGTGATCCTGAGACCAGCTATATCTTGATTAAAAAGGGCTCTCTATCCTGAGTCTGTGTAAATATTTGTAAAGCATGATCGGGGGAATCTCTAGAATTTCTCTTTGGTGCGCTGAGTTTGTTCCATCTCTTCTCTGTAGATCATGTTTTCATGTTTTCCAAACTTCACAGCATTCCTGTGGCTGAGCCCTGAGCGCTCTGTGTGTCCTTTTTATTTTAGGCATAGCTGCTGGACGTGAATGTGCTTTCCTATCAATGGTCTCAGGAACTTTGTATTCAACATTATCTCCCGGCTCCCACTTTGTTTTGCCCTAAATGTTGTATATTCTGATAGACAGCAGCTGGAGGAGTGCTTAGAAGTGAAATCAGCAGTATTATTTGTCTCTAAAACAGAGGAGCAGCATCAAAGCAGTTCTTTTCCACCATGCTGGAGAGAAACTCCCCATGTCCTGGCTGCCTGATTTTGTGTGGAGAGCACTCACCAGGGCTCAGCTGTTTTGGGGAGCTTTGGCCGGAAAATTTCCCATTCAGAGCTCTGGACAAAGGCATCTGGAGCATGCATCCATAGACCCAGCTTGAGTATGAAACACTTCTGATGAATAAGCTCGCTGAGGCTGACAGTCTGGAAGCTTTCCCAGAATTTTGCCCAGCTAGGGTTTGTTTGTATATATGGGAAGCAGAAAGGAAGGGAGGGCGAGAAAGAGGGAGAGGAACACGGTGAAGAAAAGAGGGCAGAGTTAAACAGGGAGGCGATCCCAGCTTCGGGCTACACATCAGGGAGGAAATGAATTTACCCTCCACTCCCCATTCAAAACCCCCAAATAAAGGCTGCTCCTTGGTGGCACCTTCTCAGCCACTGGCATGAATGGCACGAGCTTTTTGAGGCGAGTGATCCCTTCGGACGCGGCCAACTTGGCACAGCCCCGTTGGAAGCTGGAAGTTGTTTCTGTTCGGCGGCTGTTGGTGGCCTGTTGGTGGCCTCCCTCCAGTTCCCAGCAGACAGATGGCTGCAAAAAATCCCTGCTGCAGATGGTGCATCTCTGGTCTTATTAGCAGGCTCGGCAGAGGGGTCAGTGACACAGTGGGCCACAGAAGTGGAGTGACCTTGTTCCGTCTCGGCACTGACTGTCCCGGGTCACAGCTGGAGGCACAATCCGTGTGTGGGCCACGTGCTCCACCACCCATGTGGGAAAAAAAAGAGGGGGGATTGCGAGAAAAGATTGAAAAAATGGAAAACGTGGAAGTGAAAAACTGGGAGAAAAGACCCAACCACTCAGAGGTCAGAACAGGTGAAATGACACCTCTTTTGAACCAGCTCCTCGGCCCACTGGCGTTTCAGGAGTGCCCCGATGTGTTTTCCATCCCTGAACTCACTGCGGCTCGGCAGCCTCTGGAATCAGTGACCTTTCCACAGCACGGGATCGATCCCTGCTATCGAGCAGCTCATGCACCAGCCCCGTCAGCGTGTGGGGCACGGCAGAGCTCTGTCCCTGGCAGCGGCTGGGTGAGAGCTGCATCACTGCAAGAGAACAGCTTTTCTCACTCCGGAGGATGGATTGAGTGGCTGTCAATGAGCTCTCGAGGGGCTGTTAACACTTGCTGCAAACCCAGGAGCTCTGCCTGTGCTGGGGATGCTGAGGCTCTCCTGGCCCTGGTGGGAGGTGGCAGGGATGAGTAAGTGGCTGTGTGGAGAGGGATGTGTGTACACACGGTGAGAAGGCAGCAGTGACTCAGTGTTTGTGGAGAGGAGAGGAGTCTAATGGGGGCAGAGAAACAGACTGTGGGCTTTTCCCACCTTTTCCATCTGTCTCAGCTGGTGCAGAGCTGCCCGCAGCGTGTGGGGATCCTCGCTGGTGACCAGTGACAGGAGTGGCTGGAGCTGTGTCGGGGGGGGGTTAGGTTGGGTGTCAGGAGATGTTTTTTAATTCAGAGGGTGGTTTAGCACTGGAACAGGCTCCCCTGGGAATGGTCACAGCACCAAATATTCCAGAGCTCAAGGAGCGTTTGGACAACACTCTCAGGCACAGGGTGGGATTGTTGGGGTGTCTGTGCAGGGCCAGGAGTTGGACTTGCTGATCCTTGTGGGTCCCTTCCAACTCAGGATATTCTGTGATTGCAGGACTCAGGCTGCAGCAGAAGCTCCCTAAATTAGCAGTGAGTTTTCCCCAGTTTTGTGGCTGAGCACAGCATATTTTGATAAGTGGACAGAATCCATGTATCAGTAGAGGGGTAGCAAGGCAGCATGCTGGAGTAGCTCTGTCTTGGCTGCAGATGTGTTTTTGGGCAAAACCCATCAAGTTCTACAATTTTTTCCCCCTCTGATACAAATTCCTGACTTCTTTGGCCAGAGGATCTGGAGAGGAGTGGTGGTTTCTTTCTGTGGAGCATCCTGTGCTGGAGAAGAGGAAATGGAACAAAAAAAAGAAGCATGGCAGGAGATCTTCTTAGAATTCTGGCTGAGCAGAAACTTAACAAGGAAATGTTTGGAATCCAGGTCAGGCTACCAAGGAGGAAGAATTGCCCAGGAATGCGGGATTGAATTAGAATGGTCAGAGCTCAGCTGCATTTGAAACTGGTCAGGGATGTGAAAGGCATCAGGAATGGGTTCTGGAGGTACGTCAGCACCAAAGGATTTCCCAGGAAAGCATTGGCCTAGTGTTGATTGGGACAAGCAGCCTAATGGATAAGAAAGTTAAAAAAGGTGAAGGTACCCAGTGCCTTTTTGCTGTGTTTTGCTGGCAATATTGGCTCCCAGGCACCCAAATTCCTCCACAGAGGCAGAATCTGGGGAATAAAATGCTCCCCACTGCCAAGGAAAAGAGTGACAAGGACTGTTTAAGTCATCTGGATGTTGGCAGATCCATGGGATGCATTGAGGGAGATGTTTGATGTGACTGTGGAGCCACTCTCTGTCACCCGGGGAGATTCCTGAAGGCTGGAAGAAGGCAAATGTTAAACCCACCTTTAAAAAGGGCAAGGAGGAGGATCCAGAGAACAACTGACTGGTCAACCTACACGGCCCCTGGGATGATTAAAGAGCAAGTGGCTCTAAAGGTTATTTCCAGGCAAAATGATGGACAAGGAAGCGATTTGGAATAATCAGTGAGGATTTATAGAGGACAGGTTGTGCCTGGCTGCCCTCTTTTCCTTTTGGAATGGGATGACTGCTTACATGGACAGCGGAGACAAGCAGCTGCTGTGGATTTTGACATTACCAAGGCCATTAACACGAGTCTCCAAATGCATTTTTTTATCTGGATTGGTGGTTTTATATCTGGATGGAATTCCTGCAGGATTTGAAGGTAGTGGTCGAAGGTTTGAGGCCTAATCAAGAAGTGGTCACCTCTGGCCAGGGTTGGTAGAGTGGCCAGCATTGTTTAAAGTCTTCTTTAACTACCTGGACAACGTTTGACACTGCTGAGGCCACTCCTGGAAAAGGTGCCCAGTTTTGGATCCCCCAGCACATTGCAACGAGTCCAGTGGGTGCTGAGGGAGCTGGAGAATGTCCAAGGAGGCAAAGGGAGCAAACTTAGAGAAGAGGAGGCTGTTAAAGAGCAGTCATGGAGAAGCCAAACAACTTGCAGAGCTAGGCAGGGAAAGGTCTAGAGGCACCAGCTGCAGCAGGAAAAGACCCAGCTGGATATAAAGCAAAATAATCCTTCACCACAAGAGCAGTTAAGTTAAGCAGTTTAGTGCTGTAATAAGTCAGCCAAGAGAGGTGGTAGCATTTCTGTTCCTGGTGATTTTCAAATCTCGATCAGACGAGACCCTGAGAAACCTGATCTGACTTTGAAATCAGTCTTTTTTTTGGGCACAGGATTGGACTGGGAACTTGAGAGGGTTTTGGGTTTTTTTTTCCCCCCAACCTAAATTATTCTGATTCTGTTCCTTGCCAACCCACATCTCATTCTTTGGAGGTTCAGGGAGCTGGAGAACAAGATAAATTCTTAGGGTGTGAAGGGAAGCAGGGAAAAAGGAGAGTTGGTTTAAGGGGGCTTAAGGGGGAAAAAGTCTTAAGAGAGCTGGATTATTTCCCCTTACATTAAAATACAGATTTATGATCAACTCATTTCTCACCTTTTTCTGACCAATGGAGACCTTAGAAGTTCATGGTATTAGCAGTGGGATCACAGTGTTGCTACACAGATTTATTACGTCTCCTTCCCACCAGGACAGAGCCCAAATCTCCCTTCCTGCCCTGTGGGAGCTGCTGGAGATTTGAGGTTTTACTTCACAAAATCAAAGCATGAATAGACTGAGGTCTCAGTACCCTCCAGCCACAAATGGAGGAGGGTCCAGGTGATGCCCAGGATTGTTTGGAGCCCAGTGAAATCAGGAAATTTGGGCTCAGCTGGGCTATGAAAGGAACCAGAAGCTCGTTTTTAAGCCTGTCAACCCAGTTTCGTGCTGAACTGGGATCCTACATTTTGCAACCTGTTCTGTGGCTGGGAGAATTTCAGAGAGAACTTGCTATAAACCAGATTTCCAACAGATTTAGTAGGAGTTCATGCTACCTTTGATTTTTATTTGCATCCAGGAAAGCATATCATCCTCACCATTCGTTTTTGTCTGAAGGTACAGCTCAAGGGGAAGTTAAAAAATAAAAGTTTTACAGCCTTCACTGGGTCTAAAGCACAGATTTACCCTTGGCAGGACACACACGTGCAGTAAACCCATCCTGCCCTCCTCATCCGAAACTCAAAACTCTGCAGCCAAGGCACGACCAACTCACTCTGGCTAAAGTTAATTAATGAAATTAAATTCCCAACATAAATAGTTGATGTGCTGGAATATAGGAAATAATCCTGCATTAGCCTCCAGGGATGAGCTGGTTGATTAATACATCTGTTTCTAATTTATGTAAGCATCAGCATCTCCTCTTCACTCATCTGGCATTCAGGCAGGGCGCTTGCAGCATCTCTGAGATAATTCACGTGTGCGAGTGTTGGTGTGGTCAGATCTTGAGTCAGTCCTTGAGGACTTGCACCTTTGCAGTTCCTTTTTCATTTTATTTGGTATATAAAAGTGCCTTCAAAGAAATTTCCCTCCGTAGCCAGTGGTTTGAATTAATCGTGGTGCACTTACCTCGGCAGCGAGCCTGGTTGGTGCTGTGCTGCAAATCAGAAATGACAAATTGCTGGCTCCTGCAAGGTGCTGAAGGCAACAGCTCCCTAACTGCTGTCCCTGATGTCCCAAACCCACAGCTGCAGTTACGTATTTGGCCTAGTTTGGAGAAGTGGTACAAAAAAAAAAAAAAAAAAAGAAGAAAATAAAAAAAAAATCCAAAAAATCCAGGAATGCTTCTCAATGCTTCTCACCCCAGGAGGGGATGTTAGGCTGAAGGAGGGGGAATGCTGAATCACACACACTTTGTTGTCAAGGTGCATGTGTTTGTAATCTGCTTCCATCGCCAGCATGCCCGTGGCTCTTGGTTGGGAATCTTTTCCGTGTGTTGCCTGTTTGTTTTCTTTCAAGCTCCTTCTCAAGCCCCCCGTGTCAAGTAGGCAGAGCTGAAGAAGATTTGCAGCACTCCACTGTTTTAGGAGGGGCTCAGGCTAGGCTGGCCCCTTGTTTGTCGGCTCCTAACTCCAGCATTGGTGGGGATGATGGAGACATCTTCTCCCCCTCCCTTCCCCCCTTGTTCTTGTCTGTCTAGCACATAAAATCTGCGGGGAAAATGACAATTCTGTAGAGCCTGGCCTGGATTTCTGCTTTTCAGAGGTCACCCAGGGCAGGCTGTGACAGGGTGGGTCTCCCTCCCCTCTTTTCTCACTGCAGGTACATCCGCTCGGAGCGCTCCGTCATCCTCATCAACTTCTGCCTCTCCATCATCTCCTCCAACGCTCTCATCCTGATCGGACAGACCCAGACCAGGAATAAGGTAAGGGAAGCGCTGGGGCTTTGTTTATTTGTTTGCTTTCCCCCTGATTTAGCACTGAAATGATCCATTCAGGCAGCGCTTCCTCATTTTTCCTCCATCTGTTAATTAGCGACGTGTCAAAGACACGGCTAAATGGCAGATTTCAATTTTCTCTCTCGCTCTCTCTTTGATAATTTGTCAGCATCCTCAGGGCTTTGATTAAAACCAATGTGATATTTTTGAATATCTGCCTAGAGTAGCTGGCACATGGCACGGTGAAGAAGCGTGGTGATTTGCGAGGCTTTAACCATTTTATTTTCAGAAAAATTACAAAGGCAGATTGAGAAAAGGCTTTAAAAAAAAAAAAAAACCCAAACAAACAACCTCTCAGCTTTACATTCATTTCTCCAGCAGTTTTTAATACTCCGAGCTGAAAATACTTGGCAGATGTTAATGAGCACAGGCACAAAACTGTCCAGGCTTTTTTGGGGATGGGAAGCGTTGCCAGATGCACCGTGGGCACTGCAGGGCCACGAGGGACTCGGAGCAGATCCCAGAGTGACTCCAGCAGTGCAGGCAAGACCCAGCGTGGTTTTCCAAGCCATGAGCACTGGTTGCTCTCTTCCCACAGACCCAGCGTGTGTTGCGTCCGTGACTTTTTTCCAGCTCAAGCACTTTCAGGTTCCCTGGTGATGTCTGGCGTGACAAATCACTGCTCACCATTAGTATTTTCCCGTTGTAAATTTTCCCATCTTCCCAAATGCTCCGACCATCATAACTGTTGATCCAAAAAACGTGAGGCAAGACACCTCCTCCACTCTTTCTGCTGCCAAAATCACAGTCAGAAGTCAAAAATTAGTTGTTAATTAACAGGAAATAGTGGCTAGCGGGGTTTTTTGAGCCCCTGCTTTGGCAACATGGACATGGTGTCACTGTTAGAAGCATATCAGGAATAAAATTTTTCCTGTCAGGGTGGTGAGGCACTCAAACAGGTTGCCCAGAGAAATTTTGGGTGGCCCAACACTGGAAGTGTTCAAAGCAAGGTTGGACAGGGCTTTGAGCAAGGAGAAAATCTTCCTGCCCATGGCAGGGGGTTGGAATGAGATGATCTTTAAGGTCCCTCCTAAAACTCAACCCATTCTGTGATTTTACAATTCCTTCAGAGAAGCTGAAGGATTTAGTGAATCAGAGACTCATTTCTATGGGAGGCCCTTTGGGTTAGGGTTAGGTTGTTTTAGCAAAAGCCTTCCAGCTGCTGGAGCCCTGTGCGTGTAGAGAAGTGTGGAAACAAGCAGCCAACTCTGCTCCTGCTGCAAAAGTGCCCTTCAGAAACTCCCTTCCCAAAGCAGAGTTGTCTTCCAGTGCCAACGTGGCTGGCAGGAAGTGGAGAGAGGGTAACCCAAGCTCCTGCTTTCCTTGGTTGTGTTTTGTGCCACACCAAATTCGTGGTGGGAGCTTCTTTCCATGGAATGAAACACTGAGGGATGCTCAACAGGACAAACCACGGCTGGACCTCCTCTTTGGTGGTTCTTCTTCACCTCAGGACAGGAGCTGGATGTGTTCCTCCTCTCCCACCTGCTCCAGAGCTCACTGTTATGAACCCAGGTTGTCCCTCGTGGTTTTTTTTTTTTGTCCCATGACTCTGGGAGTTCACTGTCAGAGCTGTTGGTGGGGATTCAAAGCTCCCGGCAGCGATGGCAGGAGGCAGATTAGCTCTTTGCACATCCATATGCATGAAACCCCAGAAATAGAAAGGTTATTCTTGGATTTCCTCTCAGCCATCTAGTAAACAGTCTCTGGCAGGCAACAGAGAAAGAAAACTGTACAGAGGGGAGACGAAGGAGTGTAAATTAAGATTTTATTCACATTCAATTATCGATAATAGAGGCGCCTTAAAATGTTGGTGATTGGTTTATAATTGCGGCTTCTCCGGGAGGTTTCTGCGGTATCGGCTTCCCTAGAAATATCAAATTCTCCCTGGATTTCCATCTGTGTAACCTCAAAGGCGAGATTCCACGCCTGGATTTGCTAAGCTGTTTGAAGATGAAAGGCCTGGGAAAAGGCTAAAAAGAAATTACAGTCAGCAGTGTGGGGATACAAAGGGAAGGGATGCTGCAGGAAGTGGCCGTGTCTCCGAGGCTTGTGCTGGAAGGGAACAGATTTCTCCTCGTAAAGGAAAACAAGGGCTAATGGCCTTGACAGGCTGACAAGCTCTGCTGGATCTTGGGACATCATATCCCTGTGCTGAGCCCTTCGTGGGGATGTTTGGTTTTCCCCACAAGGAAGGGAAAACCTGCAGCAGGGGTTGCAGAAGCAAATATTTGCTTGCCCGTCAGTTGGCCGAGTTCATTTGAGGCGATGAGTTCATCCTGGTCCAGCTGAGATGTGCATATTTCTCTTGTCTTCCCCTGCTCTCTTCTTCCCTTTCTATCAAAGCTATTCATTTGAGAAAATAAAAAACAAATTTATCTCTGTGGTGTAAAATTGTAAAGCAAAACTTTTCCCTTTACAAGGAGGAACTGTGTTGATTTGAAACAAAATCGAAAAGGCAAGGTGAACAGTGTTGTACCTGATAACAGTCAAAAAAGAAAAGGTTTCTAAAATAACAATCTCTTAAAATCCATTCCAGAAAGCATCCTCTGTTTGTAGCTGTTTCATATAGGGTTTGTAAGCTGATGAATAGGAACCACCTTTTTTTAGGATTCCTGTAAAATGTGAAAATTACTGGACATTAGCATATTGAGCTGCGTTATTTGTACTGAACTGACATCCCTAATCCACTTTTAAGCAGAACATGGAGGGATTTGGTGTCAAATGCAAATCTGGAACAAAAAAGACAGTTCCTATCTCAGGGAACACACGGTCTTGCTTTTATGCACAGCCTCTGATAACGTCGGGTGGTGCTGGTGGATGGATCGAGAGCAATCCGATAAAATCATGATAAAAGTCACTCTGTGCATGAGAGCTCTGCCTTCAAAGATGCTGGTGGTTGAAAAAAGAGAAAAAAGAGAAAGGTTCATTGACCGTAAAGCCAAGTCCATGTTTCCCCATGTAACTCAAAGCAAAGAAATTCTTGATTATAAACCTCCCCCTCCCCCAAATGCCTGAAACCATTTTTTTTTTTCATCCAGAGTCACTTTTAAAATCTATTTGCTCTCCCTTCTCGTCGGGAGCCACTGGAATTCCTTCCCATCACTTTCTTCTCGAGTCCATTGATTCACAGTTTCCAGCTCACAGATGGAGGGAAAACTGGCTGAGTGAAACAGAGCGGCACCAATTTGCACCAGTGAAAGATTTGGCCTTGCTGAGTTAAAACAAAGACGAGCTTGTCAGCTTTCCAGTCCATCTCCCTGGCACTCCGGGATTGTTCTTCATAATGCATTTGCCAGTTCTTTCCCCAGTTTAATTTTAAATGGCTTAAGCTGCCTGCATTTCCCTTGTGAGATTTCCCCACCAAGTAGTAGAGCTCACCATTATGAAATTCTTTCTAATCTAGGGGGGTTTTCTTTCTTTTTTTTTTCCCTCCTGTCTGCTGGTAGTTTTGTGCTCTTGGACAACTGTGCCCTCATGTTTGCAGTCCTTTCCCAGCCCCTGGCAGCTGTGGTTTCACCCAGCTCTCACAGCTTAACTCTTTCACTCAGCCCTGTTTTTCTGGCAGGGCCGCCATCCAAATTGCCTTCCTCAGATTTCATTTCCATGGCTGGGCTGCCAAACCTTTTGAGCTGAGATTAGTGCACTGTTTATTAACTACTCCATCCCCCCCGCCTTGAAAGGATCATGGCAATAGTTTGGATGTTTTGGAAATTAAATACAACTCGCTGAAGCCAAGAAAGCACCAGGATGGGATGTGTGCTCAGACTTCTAGTGGAAGGCGTCCCTGCCTGTTGTGACGGGGAGTTGTAATTAAATGATCTTTAAGGTCCCTCCCCACTCAAACAATTTTCCAATTCCACAATTCTTCCAAAGTGTTAACCATGGCTTTATCCTAAAGCTCATGCTTAAGAGCAGCTGATTTCCATGTAGTACATGAATTTAAAGCTTTGGTCTTTGCTAGGTCAAAGCTTGTGGAGGAGCCTGTCCCCTCTTTAACAGTATTTCTGTGCCCTGATCTCAGTGACTTTTCCTTCCAGAGCCCGGTTTGGAAGCGTCTCCCTGCACCTTCCGCTCTGCTCCCTGCCGCTCTCTCCGCCTGCCGCTCCTCTCACGTATCCTTTCCTCCTCTCTGCAGGTGATCTGCACGCTGGTGGCGGCTTTCTTGCACTTCTTCTTCCTCTCCTCTTTCTGCTGGGTGCTGACCGAGGCCTGGCAGTCCTACATGGCCGTGACGGGCCGGTTACGGAACCGCATCATCCGCAAGCGCTTCTTGTGTCTCGGATGGGGTGAGGACCCGGGGCTGCAGGAGGGGCCGGTGCTCCTCAGGACGCTTGGCAGAGCGTGCTTGGGACCCTTCCAGGGGTTTCCAGAAGGGCTGGAGTGGTTAAAAATAGAGAGCCATAAGCTGAGCCTCCTTCCCAGTGCACACAAAGACAGAGGAGTCGAGTTCAGGCTTCGGAGGGTGCTGCAGGGGTGGTTCCTCCTGGGGTTGGGTCTGTTTCTTGCTTTCTACTTTTCTCTTCCTGTCTCCCTCGGTGTTGGATGGGTTCTGTTGGTACGTGGTACCAGCCAAGAGAATCCTGGCCTGGACCAGCTGTGGTCAGCAGGACCAGGGCAGGGATTGTCCCTCTGGCACTGCTCAGGTCACACCTCGAATTGTGGGGTCAATTTTGGACTCCTCGCAGCGAGAAAGACAACGAGGTGCTGGAAAATGTGCAGAGATGGCAGTGGAGCTGGGGAAGGGTCTGGAGCACCAGGAGTGGTTGAAGGAGCTGCAGGGGCTCAGCCTGGAGAAAAGGAGGATCAGAAGGGACCTTCTGGCTCTCCACTGCTCCCTGACAGGAGGGTGCAACCGGAGGGGGCCAGGCTGTGCTCCTAGGTAAAGTAATAGAACAAGAGGAAACAGCTCCAGTTGCACCAGGGGAGATGGGATATTAGAGAAAATGGGATATTAGATGGGATACTAGGGAAAATTTCATCACTGAAAGGATGGCCAAGCATTTGAACAGGCTGCCCAAGGAAAGTGGTGGAATCACCATCCCTGGAAGTGCTCAAGAACCCACAAAGAAGTGACATTTAGGGCCATGGTTTAGTGTTGGACCTGGTTGGACTCGATGATCCTCGAGGTCTTTTCAACCTTAATGATTTTATGGTTCTGAGACTCTGCAGGGCAACCTGGAGTGAAGCAAACTCTGAAATCCCGTCTCCATGGCAGCGGCGCCTTTCGGAGACAAATAAACTGCGAGACTGCTGCAGATGCTTGTAACTAATTTTTCTCCCTCTGCCTCTGCCGTATGTTTAATTTATTAGCCTTAAATGATGCATTCTGTAGTAGAAAACAAATACAAACCCATAAACCTGGGCTTTCAAAGCGATAACAAGGGTGTGTTTGAAAGGAGCAGTGGCAAAAAAAAAGTAGCTGAGAAGCAGGGAGGGAAAGGAAAGAAAGGAGTGAGGCTGAGCTCTATTAATGTCTCATTTTACTACTGAAGTCTCACAGTTCACCCCAGGCAAGAGATTTCTGGTGCTTACCAAGCACCCTGATGTGATTTATTCTGGCACATCAAGAGCTGTCCTCGTTGCAGCACCTTCATCCCTTTAAGTTTTCCCTCCTAAGCTTTTGCTTACAATAGAGAATAAATTGTGTTATTAAAATCCAGGGTTTGCGTGTTAGCAGGAGCAGAACCATGATACCTGCAGAGCACAGGCTGCAGGAGCCTGGGTGTGCTCATGCATATGTTTATACCTCCTTGGTGACTCCAGCAACATCAGGGATATCAAATGTAACACACTAATAGCTTTCCTAGGTAATAAAAAGGGATTTTTTCCCCCCCTGATTTGTAAAAGCTGGGACAGATGGGCGTGTTAGCCAAGGGAATTTTGGATGAGCAACATTCACATTTGTAGTCTGTACAGATTAAAAAAAAAAAAAATCCCCCTACATGTGTAGAAGCATAATTTGCACTGCTAGTAAAATGTAGTCAGCTCTGAGCTAGGATGCACTGCTGATAAATGATGCATAATAACCATTTGGAGTAGGTTAGGACAAGAAATGAAGAACACTCCTGCCTATTAAGGTGGCAAGGGAATTTTGGATATTTAGCATCCTGCTAGACTTCAGCTGTAGAGCTGGGATTAATGGCACTTGTAAGAGGAAAGAAGCCGAAAATATGTTTTAAAGAGCATAATCTGAAGTAATTAGCACAATTCACTTTGTCATGGGCTGATTCTCCCCCCTTTTCCCTCTTTGCACATTTGCATTTCTCTAAGCCGTTGTTCAAGACGTCTTTGCCAAGTTCTCAGCTGCTCTCAGCTGTAGCTCATTGAAGCTGCAGAGAATTTCAGCAGCAGGGAGGATTATTTTTCATTTCTTCGGTCTCCTCTTGGATGTGCAACTTTGCAACTCGATTTTTAAATTATTATTAGTAATAATTATTATTATTAATGGTTCTTGTCTGTGCTTGGACAATGCTCTCAAGTTCATGATGTGGCTCTTTGGGTGATCCTGTGCAGGGTCAGGAGCTTGACTTGATGGTCCTTGTGGATCCTTCCAATTCAGGATATTCTCTGATTTAGAATAGACAGATAAATTGTTCCCTGGGAACAACTCAGTCATCATATTTAGCCCCAGTAAAGAAGAAATATTTTTTGTCAGGATTTTTATGACCCTGTTACAGTTTCCACAGCTGGATTTTTAATGCTGCCATAGCTCAGCCTGTGAGTAGGTCTTCTGCTGTTTACAACAAGAATGGCTCTTGGGAATTATTAGCAAACATTTTGTCTAGTGGAACATGATTAACACATGGCCTGATTCTCCTGTGACCTGGAAGTACAAAACTCTTCGAAACAGGTTTTGAATGGGTTTATTTGGAATTGGGAGTGTTAAATTCCCTTAGTGCAGAAAACCCCCCAAGCCTTGCTGGTACTGCCTGTACCACACCAGGTAGATGGAACAGGCCAGTCAGGAATAGATAATAATAATAAAAAAATTAGATTAAAATTTGATTTTTTGGTGGGGATTTTTTTAATCTAATCCCATCTAACTTTGCTTAAACAGCTCTCCTAGTGCTGCACCTCTCATGGTGATGCTCTTTGGCTCTTTAACTACCACGACATAGCTGCCACCTGTAGTAGCTGCTCCTTGTCCAGACCCATTCCCAGCCCAAACTGAGGCTTTTACCCAGCCTTGGAACGAGCCAGTCCCTGGAGCTGCCAAGTTCACAGCCCCACTCTGGATTTCTGCATAATTACCACGTCGGAGAGAAGCACTTTGCGAAGAACAAGTTGCTATTTTTGGCGGAGTCTTTGCCAAATTTCCTCTTTCCCAGGGTCTCTTGCACCAAGCTGAATTCCTGAAAATGTCCTTTCCTGTGTGGTTTCTTCCTGTGGGATGGTGTAATGATTGTAGGGAATGCAGCAGGCAGGGTTTATCCAGATGAGGTGTGAAAGGAGGCTCAGTGAGAGGAGCAAGAGTCAGTGACGGAAAAAAATGAGAAAAAGAGGAATAGAAAGGAAAAGGAAAAAAGGGAAAATGAAAAGGGGAAGGTGAAAGGGAAGGGAAGGAAAGGAAAAAGGAGAGGAAAAAGGAAAGGGAAAAGGAAAGGAGAAAGGTGAGGAGATTTGAGGAAAGGAAAGGAAAGGAAAGGAAAGGAAAGGAAAGGAAAGGAAAGGAAAGGAAAGGAAAGGAAAGGAAAGGAAAGGAAAGGAAAGGAAAGGAAAGGAAAGGAAAGGAAAGGAAAGGAAAGGAAAGGAAAGGAAAGGAAAGGAAAGGAAAGGAAAGGAAAGGAAAGGAAAGGAAAGGAAAGGAAAGGAAAGGAAAGGAAAGGAAAGGAAAATGGTAAGGAAAATGGTAAGGAAAATGGTAAGGAAAAAGAAAAATGGTAAGGAAAATGAAAAATGGTAAGGAAAATGGAAAATGGAAAGGAAAATGGAAAATGGAAAAGAAAATGAAAAATGGAAAGGAAAATGGAAAAGAAAATGGAAAGAAGAGGAGAATGGAAAGGAGAATGGAAAGGAAAGAAAATGGAAATGAATATTAAAAGAGACGCTTTTTAAACTCACTGCCTGTTGGGTTTGGGCTGATGAAACGTGACCTGTGCTTGGAAATCCCACATGGGAAGAGAAGCACCTCCCTGCAGGATAACCCTCAAATGCTCCTGATTCCAGCCAGCTTGGCCCTGTGGCTCCCAGCTTCTGCAGAGCCTCACTGTTAATCAACCCTGGGATGATCTGTGTTGCTGAGGAATCCCCTTCCCACAGGAATGTTGTTTGGAAGCCGTGCCTGCACATTCCTCAGACCTCCTGCAGTCACCTGCCATGACCTCTGCAGCTCAGGAATCAGGGCCTTGTCAAGGGGCACTAATCCCAGCTGGATGCTGATCCTGCTGATTCTTAATGGGATTTTCCCATCTTTGGTGTTGAGACAGCTTAATTCCTCCTGCCACCAGGAGGAGGGCTATAAAAAGCCACATGGAGACCTCCAGAGCTGAGGGACCTGATGTTATGAGGTGAACTCCAGACATTCCTTCAGGGAAAAGGGAGAGATGGACTTTGAACCTTCATAGGTCCTGGAAGAGACCTGAAACTCTTTTTCATTGTTGTTCAGAGGACCCTGCTGCATTACAGATCTAAGGGGACCTCTTTGGGATAGGGAAACTCAGTTTCCTTTTCTGTTTCATTTGGGGCAGGTTTGAACCTGGGTTGCTCATCCTACACTGAATGCAAACAAAGCTCTTAATCTTTGGGTCCTTGGAGCTGGGTTGTGGCTGAATATTCCAACTTGACACCTTGAAGTACCTAAGAATAAAATAAATCAATTTTATGCATCTGAATCTACTGGAAGAGCCCTCACAACCTCTGACACCACAGCAGGGCAGGAGCTGATACCAGGTCATGGTATTTATTTAAATAACAGAGGTAATTAAAGCTCTTGCAAGTAGTCCTGAGGGTCCTGAGCTCAGTCCCTGCCACAGAACCGGTCTGAAATGGATGCTGCTGGAATAACTGGGAGAGAGGAGGAATATTAGGTGGGAGAAGGGCTGCACATGTGATTAAATGACCAATTCCCTCCTGTTCCATTTCCATAGGGCTCCCT
This sequence comes from Prinia subflava, assembly GCF_021018805.1. Lineage (NCBI taxonomy): Eukaryota > Metazoa > Chordata > Aves > Passeriformes > Cisticolidae > Prinia > Prinia subflava. The sequence goes on along the minus strand of NC_086247.1, from coordinate 2,106,581 downwards.
GCCTTGGTGGTTGCCATTTCCGTGGGATTTACTAAAGCCAAGGGATACGGCACCGTGAACTAGTGAGTAAAGGATTCCCTTTTTTCCTTGTTTTATCCTCCCTCCTTTTTGTCAAAACCCAGTCACTGACCCACAGGAGACAGACTGGGCGCTAAATTTCCATGTGCAGGACAATTCCTGCATCCCTGCCTCCTCAATCCATCACGTGACCAAGCTGGATTGTATCTTCCTTTAAAATCATGTCCATAGGGACTAATTAGGTTTAACTGTTGTATTTGTGACACCACTTTGATCTAAATACCTTTTACTTAGAGCTTTTTAATGTATTTTTTAAGGGGAAAAAATGTGGAATGTTTAAAAATTAAAACCAGCTTTTTTTTTCAATCTGTTTTTGTGCTTGATTGGCCCCACATTTTCAAAACAGCTCAGCTCAGTTGTAGGCAGCAGAATGAGCCTGGCTTGTGCAAACCAGGGGTTTGACAGCAGCCTGTGTTCGCCTGTTTTCCAAATTCCACAGGTTTTGTCTTTGGGAAGCTTTTATGTGCTAATAATGGGGGAAGGAAAACAGAAAAAAAATAATGGAAGAGGTAAAAAATGCATCAAGGCTGGGCTCACTCAGAGCCGAGCATTAGTATGACTTTATATGAAAAAGGAAAAAAAGAGAAAATATTTTTTCCGTCCGTTGTGAAAAAACCTTAGAAATTTCACGCATAGTGACAGTTCAAGGATAATATTTCACGTAGCAATAAGTCAGGCTGTTCCCTGCTGCATCCCATCATTTTCCAGAGCCTTCCTGGGCAGGGGTTTGCAGCCCACACGGGCGATGTTTGGGACAGGAGCTGTTGATGTGGCCGGCAGCAGAGGAGGCTTCGATCGTCCCACTGAGGAAATGTCATGTGGAACCTCCTGCTCCCCCTCAATCCTGCACACCCACAGCCAAATGGTCCAGGGTTTGCGTTTTTTAATTGCAGGGGAGAATTAAAGCAGCACAGCAGCGTTCTCTGTTTGCTTGGCAGCCTGAATGCTGGTGTGACAGAGGGCTCAGGATTGTGGATTTCTCCAGTACAAATCCACAGACAGGGTTCCTGAAGTCTGTGCTGGCATCAGGATGCATTGGCTGTCCCACCTCCAGTGTGTCCCAGTGGAGAGGGACCCCTTGGTTGTTGTGGGACTCAGGAGAGGACAAAACACAGCCTGGTTTGCAGAAACATCACCAAATCCCAAATGAATTCCCTTTGGATTTTCCGTGGGTCAGCTGCTTCTGGTGCTTGGCTCCAGAAATCCACGAGAACAATTCATAATGAACAAGCCTCAGGGAGATGGGAGGGAGGTCCTGGAGATTTCTGCTTCTCTTTTTGTTGTTTATAGACTGGTGGGAATTGGTGCACCAAGCTTTGTGGCTCTGTCAAAGATGTTTAAGAGTTTTTTGACCACACAAAAGTGTCTGGGCGGGGAAGGGAGGGAGGTGCAGGAAAGCCCTCCCTGTTTTCTGCCCTGGACCTCTGTGCCAGCATCTCCCACCCTGCAGGCTGCAGCCAGGAGGGTGCCAACATGTGACAAAACCTGCTGGGCTCCTGCTTTGCACTCAAGTTGGCACAGGGTGAGGTGGAAAAGAGGCTGGGCTGACTTCACAGCGTTCCCAGGGGTTGTCTGGTCACACCAGCCCTCCTCCTTTTGCTGCCAATCCTCTGATTCCTTTCAGCCCTGAAGACTCTGTCACTCCTGGCATCCAAGGGCTGGATGCGTGGGGATGGAGGAGGATCCCCTGCTCCCGGTGTCAGGATGTTTGTCACCGGAATTGTGCTGGTGTGGCCTTCACACCCCAGCGAGCCCAGCTTGATTAGTTTGGTTTCATTGATCCTTGTGGGTCCTTTTCTAGGATATTCCGTGGTTCTGTGGTCCCTCCTTTTGCCTCCTTTCCACATCTCCCAGCGTGGGGTGAAGCTGGTGAGGCCCACCAAAGTCATAAGAACAACAGTTCCTCTCAAGCGCAAAGATCCCATCAGGCATCCCCAGCGCTGCCTTCCTGTTGTAATTCCACAATTTGGTACCTTCCAGGACCTAAAAGACATACAGGAAGGCTGGAGAGGGACTTCTTCTAAGGGCATGTAGGGACAGGACAAGGGAAAATGGCTTTGAGCTGAAGGAGGATAGATTTAAATTGGATGTTGGGAAGGAATTCTTCCTTGTGAGGGTGGTGAGGCCCTGGGACAGGCTATCCAGAGAAGCTGTGGCTGCCCCATCCCTGGAAATGTCCAAAGCCAACTTGGACAGGGCTTGGAGCAACCTGGGATAGTGGAAGGTGTCCCTGACCATGGCAAGGAGATTGGACAAGATGCTCTTTCAGGTCTCCTCCAACCCAAACCATTCCATGATTGCCTGAATTTCTGCTGGAATTGGCTTTACCAAGAGCCAGAGTTAAACAGAGCTCACTTGCACTGAGTGGTGGGTTCGCAAGCCCTGATGCTGAATAAAATGGAATAAAATATCTGTAAAGAGAGTTACATTTACACTTTTGTGCATTTTCAAACACAAAACACATATTGCTGAGTGTCCATCCAGGCAGGGCGCCCCGACAGACTGGAGTGCATTCACACTTAGCCCTGTTTTCCTGCTCAAAAAGGCTTAAAAGCTCTGGTGCACTGCTGTGGGGGGAGATCCTTGGTTTTACCTCTCCTCCAGAGCAAAGTCAACACTGCACAGCAGCAATTACAGAGCTCCAAAACTCCAAAACTTGAGCTTGGATATTGGGAAGAAATTCTTCCCTGGGAGGTTGGTCAGGCCCTGGCACAGGTTGCCCAGAGAAGCTGTGGCTGCCCCTGGATCCCTGGAAGTGTCCAAATCCAGGTTGGACAGGGCTTGGAGCAACCTGGGATAGTGGAAACTGTCCCTGCCCATGGAAGGGGGTTGGAACCAGGTGATCTTGAAGGTTCTTTCAGCCCAGTTTTGTCTCCAGTGAGCACTCATGGGGCATTTCAGGTGGGCTCTGCAGATTTTTAAGACCCAATATTTCCAGCTGGCAGAAAGAAGGAAAAGCTTTAATCACAGCACATCCCTCCCTCCCTGGGAGGGAGGGGACAAGAGGTGACAAGATAAACCACAAGGGACTTTTCAAAACCAACATAAACCACACAGAGCCTTTTAAAGCATCTTCCAACCCTACAATTTCCGGGTCCCAAGAGCAGTGCATGAGCTCTTGTGGTGGAGGTGGACAAGTCAAAGTAGGGCTCTGATATTTAGGTGAACATAGAATTTATCACTCAACAGCAGGGTTTTTTCTCATCCCATTCACAGAGGTAAAAACACCCCTGACATCCAACTAACAGGAGTGGTCACGAGGGCATTCTGGGGACAGCTGCAAGTGTTGAAGGCGTTGCAGAATTAATCTTGGTGTTAGAGACTCTCAGGGCAAAGCTGGTGGAAGGGGCAGGGTGTGAAATGTGTGATGTGTCTTGAGGCTGGAAGTGCCTCAAGTCCAGCTGGATCTTCAGGATGTGCCAAAGGTGGCCCAACCACGGTGGAACAAACTCCATCAGGATGTTCAGCCTGGGACCTCAGCAGGATTTCACCCCCTTTGGTCCTGGTTTTGGGGTTTTTTTTGGTTTTTTTTTTTAATTGTACGTGGGATGAAGCTTTTCTCTAACAAAACACAACTGAGCAGCAGGACAGGGGTTTGTCCCGCCAAGAATTGTCCCATCAAAGGGTTGCCCGTGTCTCCAAGCTTTGATGCAGAGATATCAGAGCCAGTGGAAAGTTTAGGGAGCTTGCAGGATGTTTAATATTTACCATTTAGCTGGCCAGACTGCACTGAGTCATACATTGAGGAGGGAGAGAGAGGTTCAGATTAAAAATTGAATATGTGCTGCAGGATTTGGAGTGTGTCTGTGTTGTTCTGAGAGTGGTGATTCCCAGCAGCCGTTCACTCAACCTTTATTACTCAGGACGCTCCAAGAAGGGGATTTTTCCTTTCTCTTGTCTGAAATGCATTCAAAAGAACATTTTTTTGTGGTTTGGAGCATGCTGGGGCAGGGTGGAGGCTGCACTTCCAGTCTCAGAGAAAGTCTGGGGGGTACCAGAGGTCTAAAGGATCTGCCACTGATCACCTCCTTAGATTAGGCTGAGTGCCGGAATAATAACTCTGCTTTTAGCTGGTGCTCCAGAGACTGCCTCTGGACTTCTAAAGCCTCACAAACAACCTCCTAAAGCTTCAAGTGAATAATTGAGGTTGTGCCACTGGCACTGGGAACTCACATCCTCCCCCACAAGAGAGCCCATCAGAAGTTTTCTGAGAGCACAGCCTGCACACAGCAAATTTCTCGGGGTCCTGGAGTGTCACTGCATCGGGGCTTTTGTGGCCCCCAGGTATCTCAGCAGCTTCTGGGTTAATCTCTGGATAAGCACAGGTGGGCTAGCCCCGATTCCCGACTGCAATCTCAGTTACACAAAATGTTCTGTTGGTGCTGCCTAATTTTACACAGGTAAAATTGAGGTGGGAGCTGTTGCTGGCAGGGCTGGACAGTGTGGAAAAGGGCTCAGTGGCAGCCAGCGCTTCCCAGGACCAGGACAAAAGCCACCACCTCCCATCTGTGCCGTGGCAGAGTCACAAAATGATCAGATGGTTTACAAAAAAAGGATTTTTTTTCTTTTGTGCTTAACACAAGAGCTGCTGTCAGTCGAGGAAACACTGTTTAGGAATTGTTAAACCATTCACTTCCTTCCTTCCAGTGATAATTTTATTTTAAAAAATCGCTGAAGAGATCCCTTGGAAAGTACGAGGGAACCTCGTAGCAAAATGCAAATATTTTCTGTGCCTCGTAGGCATGAGGTTAAAGCATCTCCACTAGGCTGGGGTTTGCTGTCACTTCTGTCTCTTGGATATCCCTTCACCCTCTCCTTTCCCCTGCTGGCAGCCAGCCCCTGTGACAGCCTCAGAAACGCTTTGATGAAGTGCTGTGGCAGGGAGGTCAGGCAGTCAGAAGGGATCAGGGCCGGTGCTGGGTGATGTGTGATCTCACCTTCACAATTCCTGACGCTCCCGGGGGAGCAGGGGCTGCCAGGGACCCCACAGGAACAGAACCCTCTTTGCACCGAGTCCTCGTCACTAATTGCAGTGCAGGAATGTCAGGTTTCCTCATCTGAGCCACCAGTGGGAAGAGGCACCGAGAAAAAACATCTCAGAAATCAGAGTAGAGCATTGGATAAAAAGGTTTGGACAAGGACTGGGATTTGGGAGGCATCCTCCTGCATTTAGGGAGACCTCCAGTCATTACAGAGCTCCAGAGCTTCATTTTTACTCCCTCCCCCCTCAGCTGATTATTCGTTTTATTATTACAGCTGCTCAGACAGCTTGTGACAGAGCAACTTGCTATCAGGAAGAAATCAGAATTGATTAAATTAGCACATTACAGGTTTAATTTAGACATAAACAAGATTCAGACCTTGGAGAAAATCAGAATATGCTACTTTTTCTCAGTTTGAAATACATCTCTTTTTTGAGGTGTCATTTCAGAAATGTTCCTTGTTTTGGGGTGAAAATAATTACATTTTTTGCAACTGAGATGTAATTTAAAAAGACGAGGCTGATCAACAAAGCTGAAATGTTTCCAGGAAGACTTTTTTTTTTTTTTTTTTTTTTTTCCTGGGAGCATCAATTTGCTCCTGATGCAGGAGGAAAGCATCTTGCTGAGGGCACGGCAAGTGAATTACTGCAGGGTGAGTTAAGAGCTTGGAGAAAGTTCCCTCTCCATTGTGGTTTCCTGCTCTTCTCCTGTGGTGAATGCACGGTGGTTTCCTGCTGAAAAAGGATTACTCCATCCCACATTTTCTCCAGGGTTCTGCCCTGTCAAAGCGTGCAAACTTTCCTAGGGGCTGCTGACACCGTGGAAATTCCCATCCTCTCCTGCTCTGGAGCATTTAATTTGTGTGTCCATGCCCTGAATTGCTGGATTCCCCACTGAAAAACAACAAAAAAAAGGGAATTTCAGCTCCAGTGCTGCTGTGGGTGTTCATGGCTGTCACAGAGCCTCAGGTTGTTTTTGTCCAGCCACCTGCTCAGGCAGGTCACCTGGAGGTGGCTGCCCCAGGGCTGTGCCCAGGTGGCTTTTGGATGTCTCCAAGGATGGAGATTTCACAATGCTCATCCTTTGGGAGGGAAAAAAGTGTTTCCTTCCTGACTTCACAGTCAGACATGGAAAACAAAGAATCATGGAATGGTTTGGGTTGGAAGGGACCCTCAGGGTCATCTCATTCCAACCCCCTGCCATGGGCAGGGACACCTTCCCCTATCCCAGGTTATCCAAGCCCCATACAACCTGGCCTTGGACAATTCCAGGGCCTCAACCAAGAGGTCTCAAACATGAGAGCTCCCTCAGTTTGAGAAGGCACCAGGCAGTTCAGGAGCCCAAATTCCACATCTGGCCAGTGCAGAAGGGAGATGTCTTCTCAGGTTATGTGGTGTGAGGGAGAAGGAACGAGCCGGTTTTCAGAAAAGGCACCACACACCTCAAATTCATCTTATTCCATAAGAAATTCCACTCAGGAATGCTGTGAGTTCCCACCTTGGTGCTGTGTTGTTAAATTTCCCCATGGAGGCAATCTCAAAGCGGGGGAAGAAATGAACCCCTGACAGACACAGGGGTCAACAAATGAGCAGAAGAAAATTTCCACTCTTTCCACTCTTTCTCCCACGTAAGGAGGACAAGAGCATCATCTTGCCAGCAAAACGCTGCAGCTGCTCCCAGGACCTGGTCTGAAACAGAGCACTCTCCTTAATTTTGCATGAATTCCCCTGTCAAATGTCATCCTGCGGGCAGATCCCCAGGCAGAGGAGCCTTCATGCAAGTTCAGGAGAAATGGGAAGCAAAACTCGCTCGGTTTAAAGTCTGAGTTGTTTTTTGTTGTTCTTTTCCTTTTGCTTTTTGCCATGGGGTGTCACCTCCCAGGCTGAACTCTGCAGGCAAAGGGAAGAAGCCAACAAGTGCCTGTTGGGGACATTTGCCACTGGGTGACTTTCTCTTCTCTCTTCATTTTCCAGCTGCTGGCTGTCATTAGAGGGAGGACTCCTCTATGCCTTCGTGGGACCGGCGGCTGCTGTCGTTTTGGTATTTAAGCTTGTCTGAAAGATTTTTTTTTCTCCTCTATATCTTATAACAATTTCCTTGTTCTTTCAACCCAAGAATGCCCTTTTTTTTTCCCCACTTGTGTTTTGAAGAGCTTCCTCCTTCAGGAATAACGAGCAAAGCCAACAATTTGGGATGGGGTTGATGCTGGAATGTAATGTGCCTCAGCTCTCAGCCTTGCACCTCTGTCCTCACTGGAGCCCCCCTAATACCTGATTCATGTTTTACTTTGGTTTTGCTCTGTCTGGGTGGAATTGCAGGATGATGGTGGAAAACTCTGACACTGACTCCTTGAGAAAATGCTGTTCCTGGTTGTTTTCAGACCAGGCTGTGCCCTCACAGCCAGCTTTTGTTCCTGGTCCATCCCACGCCAGTGCATGTGAGCAGATTTCCTTGTTTGCAGGTGAAATTGAAATCTTCAAATCAGTGCTGAGGAGGGTCCCTGATGACCCTAAAAGTGTCACGTTTGCTTTGAATTCAAAGAGAAGGGCAGGGTTACAGGGGGCATTCCTAACCTCCAGCTCCTGCATGGGGAGTCTGTTCTTCTCTCCCATCACCCCTTGCTCCAACACAGCCCCAACACCAACCTTGGCTGGTTATTATTTGAGTTTGAGGTGTCATTCAAGAGGTGACACTCCTTCCCTGCTGCTGAGGCCTCTCTGACCATGGGAAACCTCAGGGCTGAAAGAATCTGAGAACTGCTGCTCCCCCAGGAAATCCCTCCTGCAGCAATTTCCGATGGGTTTAAAGCCAGCTTTGAGCCCCCACATCTTTCTGCAGTTTGTCTCCAGCCCACTGTTCCATCCAGTGGAGGAGCTTTGTGCCCTCTGAGGCTTCAGAGCCCTGGAGAATCCCACTGGAATGGGGCTGTTGACACTCCCAATTCCTTTTTCAGTTCAGGCTTTTGTTTCACGAGGCGCCTGGGGGATGAAATGCCCCGCAGCAGGAGCTTACAGGAGAATAACTCCACAAAAGCTGGGGCTGCCTCTATTCTCAGCGCTGTCACTGCACATCAAACCACCTTGCTGCCATCGTTTCATCACTGGTGACAAAGAGAAAAGCCAGCAGCCAGCCCTCCTCTGCAAGGAATCAAAGGTGGTGTGAGTTGAGGGCTTTCATGTGGGGTTGTGACACAGTGATTCGGAGGGAGGAAGCTTTGGTAGTGCCCAGAGTCACTCTGCTGCCTCAGACCACCTCGCTTTTGTCGTGCCAACAACAAGCAAGGAAAGTGATCTTTCTCTTTTTCCTTCAAGCTTTTGAAGTGTGAGGAAAACACAGGAGCCTGCTTCCTGTGTGACAGCTCAGTTTTCCCTCACCATCAAGCTGGGGAAGGGAGATGTCCTCACAGAGGGGCCAGCACATGCGAATGGTGGTTCCTGCAGCTGAATTTGGGAAGTGGTGAATCATCTCTGGGGGTGTCTGGCCCTGATCAGCACCAGGAGTGAGGCCACACACCTCGTTTGGACTCCCTGACTCATTCCTGGCCGAAGTGACAAATGAATATTGCCCTGGTAGAGACACCAAAGAGCTTGGGGAAGGAGAAGGAGAAGCCTGGAAAGCCTTTTTATAAATGGGAACCTGCAAACAGATGAGCTCAAAAAGTTGATAATGCTCCAAAGGTGGTTGGCCTGCAGCTTCAGCAGTATTCATAACTCACAGTCTGGCCACTGGCGCTGAACAGCTGCAGGTTTTAAGGATAAAACTTTGACCTTTATTGTTAAAATTCCTGATCTACCTTGAACACGGGGCTGCTGGAAGCAGTTTTGCTCGCCCAGCTCACGTGGAGCAGCCTGGTGCTAGCTGTGTGCAGCTGGAGGCAGGGGAGGCTCGTGGAATGAAGTGAGGACAGAGCCAGCAGTGGGCAGGCAGTGGTTATCTCCAGGGATCTCAGACTCCAGGCTTTGCTTCGGGATGTTATCTCAGAGATAAAGATGTGAAGCTGCTCTGCGTGTTACTGGAAGAATATCCATGTTGTGTCCCTGACTTAGGAAAGAAGTGGAGCCAGATCAGAGCAGGATGTTGATTGTGGTGAGCAGTGTACTGGATTGATTGATGGATTAAAGCCAGTGCAGAACTGATCTTTGTTGTCTCCCCTGCTCCTTAGGAATGAGGATGCACACTTTAGCCAGCCCTAGGAGAGATCCAGCCACACTTCAACCCCACCTTTCCTCCTGCCTGGCTGCTCCTTCAGGAAAAACCTTTCGTGCACCCACCAGCCTCCTCCACAGTGAGGGATCGATGATTTCAAAGTGCTCCCTCTCTTTCCAGGCTCATAACCAGGCTTTGATTTCCTGCTGCTCCTTGGCTGTGTCACTGACTTGCCAGAGTTGTTTCTCTAAATCAATACCACGGTGAACTCTAGAAATGGTCTCAGCTGTCCACTGACCCAGCAGCTGATACAAACAAAAATATGCAAACCTCAATTTCTGGGATTTTCCATGGATTCCCAGTGGTGGGGTCCACAACAGTGAGCTGGTGAAACCAGCAGAAAGATTGATCATTGTTTTGAGGATGATTGAGGCAATTAGGCAGAGGCTTGGTCCCTTCCTTTGGGTCAGGTTGCTCTTAGGACCTCTTAAACTCTGGAACATGAATTTATCTCTGAATTTGGCCTTCAAACATTTCCCTGCAAGCCCCACATGCAAAACAGCATCCACCACAAGTTTCTGGCAGCAGCAGCTGTTCCACTGACAACAAAACCAGGAGAGTGTCACCTTTTCCACCATCAGTGCACGCAGGGGTGGGGCTGGTTGTCTCTGTGTTGGGATGGGGTTTGTGAAGCAGATGCAGCTGGCAGCAGTGGGTGCAGTTGGGAAGGCACAGGGAGGAGTTTGGGGTCACTCTGCAGGATCTCAGCTCTGTATTTCACCGTGGATTTTTGTATCTGATGGACACAGACATGCCTGCTCTCACCCTGAGGAAAATGGACTCATGGAATTGTATTGCCCGCTGATTTTTTTGGGGAATTCTCCATGCTATGCCATCTGCAGTGTCTCCCAAGACATCCCACCAGAGCAGATGACATTTCTACTTGCTCCAGTGCCCCTCCACCTCTTATTCTGAGAGCAGCAGTGGTGTTTCACCGGGACAGAACTGTGACACATTGTCTGCGTTCTCTTAATGCTGCTGCTGGGGCAGCACTGACTCCAGAAGGTGCTTTGGGAAGCAGCCAATGTGAACCCACTGCTCTTCTCTGTGCTGGCCACTCTCTGTTTGGATTAACCCAAAAAAATTGTAGTTATGCCTGGAGTTTGCCTTGCTGGACCTCAGGCAGTGTTGGGGTTCAAACTGCCCTGCAGCAATCTGAGAAATTCCCAGTCTCTCCTGCTTCATGGAGACCTGGCTGAGAGTTGGACTTGATGATTTTGGGATTCTTTTCCAATCTTATGGATTCTCCAGCCTCACTGGTCTGCTGCCAGCTGCATCCTGCTGTCCTGAGCTCACTGATGCACGGCTAGGGGAGGTGGGACACTGGGGGACAGGGGACACAGGGGGTGGTGGCCTGCAGAAGTGTGACCTGGCTTTGGTCAGGAGAAACCCTTCTGTGTTACAGAGTTTGACCTGACCCACTTGAGAACAAAACTTGTGTGTTGTTTCTCTTTTGACAGGTGAACATGGTTATTGGCATTCTGGTTTTTAACAAACTTGTATCCAAAGATGGAATAACAGATAAGAAACTGAAGGAACGGGCAGGGTATGCCTTATCAATACATCTAAGTAAAGAGTGAAAAATAAAAACCAAAAATACCCAAGGTTGTGATCAATAACCAGGCAGGAGATGCAAAAAAAGAGATTGGAGAGGCAAACAAAAAGCACCAACAGATTTAAACAAAATGAATGAGAAAACCACTTGATTTAATGTCTCTGCCCTGTCATTCAGTGCAGCAGGACACACAAATCCAAGAAGCAGCCCTGTGTTGCTGTGGAGGAGGGATAAAAGTTCATCTCTTTGTTAAAGTGGCTTCAGCCTAGGCTGATGCATCCTCCCAGAAGTGAGGGAGAGCAAAGTGGCTCTTGTCCCTAGAGACAGCAGAGACTCAGCACTGCTGAGTGTGGCACGTGGCGAGAGCTGGGTGACACAGAGGTCATGTCTGAAGGCGTCTCAGGGACAGCAGAGGTGTGGCATAGAAGGGAATGGGTTCTGGAGGTCTTGGAAGAGAACAGATCAGCAGATGGAGGCAGGAGGAGAGGTGAATTAAGAACCTCTGCTGTGAGAAAGAATTCTGCTGCCACCTGAGGTTCTTTATCTTCTCCACAGCCTCCATTCCTGAATGCAGAGGATTTGTGTTACCTGGTTTCCTTTGGGGTATAAATTCAAGAGCTGACTCCACGTTTCTCCCCACCCTGGTGCCTCCCAGAGGCTTGGCCAGGGCAGCAGCTCCTGGGCAGGGCTCTCTCTTGGGTTACTCCCCAAATTTTGGCAGTGGGTGTTTTGCCATTGCCAACACCCCCAGCAGGATGAGAACCCCTCTCCTCTCCATTTCTGGGAAAGATTTTATCCTTGAGCTGTGCTCTGCTCTGAGCAAGGGACAGAAATGGCAGGGTTACACTCAGATGCCCAGCTCAGCCTGGCTGATGTGTGTTATTTTCCCCTGCCTTTCTTGGCTTGTTGTTGCAGTCAGGAAAGCTCTGTCTTTACCTGCTGCTGCGAAAGGCAGGGATCTCTGCTCCCAGTTGTCCACTGCAGGAATTTGATTTATCACTGTGGGTAACAACTGTGTTCTGGAAGGAGGAGGTTGTTTACAAAGAAATGAGGAGGGCAAGAGCTGTTCTGGAGAGTTTGAAACCTTTGGAGCCTGGTGGAGAAAGCACAGAGTGCGTGGATATATCCTGTCTGTAAAAGTAGAGGGGAAAAGGGTCTCCACTGAGCCTCAGAGGGCAGGGATGGATAATGTGGATGAGGTTCAATATTGCTGGCACTGCCCTATGGAGTAGTTGTGTGGAGATTGTTTTTAATTGAGTGGTGGAGGCAAAACGCAGGGCAGAGGCAAATTCTTCTCCAGCACCTGAGATCCTGTGTTCAGTTTTGGGTCCCTCACTCCAGGAAAGACCTTGAGGGGCTTGAGCATGTCCAGAGAAGGGAACTGAGCTGGGGAAGGGTCTGGAGCACCAGCAGCAGCTGAGGGAGCTGGGGAGGCTCAGCCTGGAGAAAAGGAGGCTCAGGTGAGACCTCATCACTCTCTACAGCTCCCTGAAATAGGGAGTGGTGTGCCAAGGTGAGGGCTGAAACTACTCCCACATCACAGGACAACGGGAAAGGGCCTCAAGCTGCACCAGGGAAAGTCCAGGTTGGATATTTGGAAAAACTTCATCCCTGAAAGGATGCTCAGGCTTTGGAACTGGGCTGCCTGGGGAAGTGGTGGTGTCACCATGCCTGGAAGTGCTCCAAAAATGAGTGGACCTGGCACTTTGTGATAGGGTTTAGTGGCCATGGAGGGGTTTGGTCAAAGCTTGGACTTGATCTTGGAGGTCTTTTCCAACCTTAATGATTTTGTAAGAAACACAGGGACCTGTTTAGGCTCATGGTTTATCAGCAGTGTTGACATGGCCAAGCCTTGAGGTCTCTGGATGCAGCCAAGGGGAATTTTGGTGCCTGAGCAGTGCCATGGCCATAAAACACGAGGAGATTTGGATGATCAGAAATACGAGCTGCTGCTGGGTGGAAAAATATGCGAGGGATTGACCTTGGTGCAGCTGCTGACAGGGCAGTGCCTCATTCTGGATGATGCCTTCTTGACAAAGAGAGAACTCAAGAAACACCCGGGCTGCAAGGCAGGGTCTGGAGCAGGGTAATTGCACTTGAAAGTCAGCGCTGCAATAAATGGTTTATTGGATTAGCAGAGCAGCGAGCTGCTGCCTCCCTCCCTCCCTAATCCAAACTGGTCACAGAGTGACCTTATTTAATGCACAGCAGCTGGTTATTGATCACACTCAGAGTTGGGCTTGCAAAACAAAACCTGCCAGGCAACAAGACAACAACAACAACAAAAAAATAGCAACAAAAAAGTCATTTTTCTGATGTTCTTTGTTTTTTTTTCTTTCTTTTCTCTTTTTCCCCCTTTCTATTGTGTCCGTGTGTGTGTGTGCAGAATTTTTAAGCCTTTTCTGTGCTCAATGGTTTTGTTCTCCCTTCCCCAAGTGCCCCTGCTGAGAGTGTGGGAGCACTTTTGAGAGCCCTGGTGCCCCTTTCCCTTTAGTTCTCTGCTTCTGGCCTGGGCTTGGGAACCGTGTTGGAAGGTAGATCTGAAGAAAATCAGAACGAGTAATGGCCTTGGAGATGTTTGGACCTGAGGAGATGGTCTAAAAAAACGTTGTGTTTCCTTTAGCAGAGGCAAGAAGTATGGTTTAGTGTTGCAAAAACAACTTGTTTCAAAAAGGGTGAAAAAAGATCCCCCCAAAAATAGAGGAAAAGGAGCTGTTGGATATTAAGAGGAGCCCAGCTCACGCTCCACAGATTGGCTGTCACAAATTCACCAGTGCCAGCAGTTCTCTTGAAATAATACCTGAGACACAAGAATTCTGCCCTGTACTTAGCAGTGGAAAAAACTGTGGTTACTGTTGTGATATCTGTCAGAAAATGCAGATTTTCTAATGGCAGTGATTTTGCAGGTGGGTCACACAATCAGGCTGTAGAGAAGGGGGTGTGAACACCTGGAGAGCTGGAGAAAGGCCACAGCTGTCCCAAAACCTCTCTGGGAATGGAGAAAACCATCCCAGCAAAACAGTCTCTGTTGGTGGCCAACTCTGCCACCAGGGTTTGAGCTCTCTTGAAGGGATTGCTACCAAAAAATGAATGTTTTTAATGTCAGGAGCCTTTAAAATGGATTTTAAATGTATTCAGCAAGCATTCCAGAAGCATTTGTGTGCTCACACAGGCAGGGAGGGAGAATGAGACCATAAGGGACATTCACCAGGGCTGATTTTAGCAGAGTTTAATCTCTCTGGGCTTCCTCTGCCACTCTTGGGGAGAGACAGGAGCCTTGTCCCCCCCTTAGAGAACCTCTTCTTTTATCTCTGTTGATCACAGAAGCCACCCAAGAAGAGTTTCCCTCAAAACCTTGTGTGAAATAATCTCTGTGCAAGTGTCCTGATGGGGTGGGACAGAGCTGAGTGGTCAGAGCAGGGGGCAGAGGGTGATTAGGAAGGTGATAACTCCACTAAGACAGGAATGGGACTGGGATTCCCCTCCTCTGGGAATGGTTCCTGTTGGAAGCTCCTGCCCTTTGGGCTGTGGATGGTGGAAAGCATTGCTCAATAAAAAGTAGCAAAGTCCAGGCTCCAGTGAACACACCAGATGAGCCCATGAGCTGCTTGTGGATGTTTAGGAAGCAGAAAAAAAGCTGAATTAAATGAAGGCATTATTCACTGTGATTATTTAATTAGCCACCCTTTCATATGCACAGGCACCAATCTAAACCTTCTACGGAAATTCAGTAGATTAACAACCTCATGCCCCCAACCAGAACGAATTAGGAGATAAATGTGCCCACATCTGTGCCCACTGCTTGTAACTTTCTGCATAAACACACCCAACAGCAGCTACAGTTGTGTGTTTACAGTGGTCTTCTGGCCAGTTCTCTGTGATTCAGTGTCATTCATGTTTTTTCTGGTACAGTTTCCCATCAAATTCCTCAAGTCAATCTACTTTTTTTCTTTTTGCTGCCTATCTCTGCCTCTCTCTGTCTCTCTGCTTATCTGTTCTTTGTGGTTTATAGATTTGGGGATAAGCTGTCATATTTTTTATTTTTTTAAAGGGTCATGCACCTAATGCCTCTCCAGACCCACTTTATCTTTGGTTCAGCCATTGTCCTCACAGGATTTACACCATCCTCCCTGGAAGATATTTATTGGTGGACACAGGAGCTAATTTCCTCTGTGTCTGAAAGCTTCTGTGGGATGCCTTAGTCATTATTCTGGATGGGAATGATGACTTGTGTCACTGTAATTAATGACAAGACCAATCAATAGCCACTTGAAAGGGGGCCACTGGGCCCACTGCTGCTGCTGTGTTGGTGCTCATCAGGATGTCTTTTTGCAGTGAGACTGAACAGAGAGCCACCAAAGCTAAGAGATGCTCTGTGGAGGTGCCTGATCTCTCTCCCAGGCAGGGCAGGGCTGTAAAACCCCTCCTGGTTGGGGCAGACCTCCCTCAGCAGCATCCCCACCATGCCCCAGGGATGACAGACCTGCTGTCCTCTGGCAGTGATTTCAGGTCTCCTCTGATGCCAGGCACAGCAGGAAGGTCTGGGGGATGTTTTGCAGACTCCTTCCCGTTCTCCAGGCCAGATCTGACGTGGGTGTGGATCTGTGCAGAGCAGGGAGAGCACACAACCAGTAAATTCTGAGAAGAAATGGGGCCAGTGCCAAGCTAACGTGGCTTCTGGGCTCCTGAAGAGGAGCTGAACGGGGAGTGTTCCCAGAGATCAGCTCCTAAAAATCCCAAGGATGTGCTTTAGCAGATCCCCTCGTACCAGCAGCCCTCAGTGGGCCATTTCTGTAGTTGGTCCCATCAGAAAAGTGGGAGCAGCAGGTGGGGAACAATTCTCAGGGTTCATCCCAAAGATGTTTTGGCTCCAGAACAGGATCTGAGAGAAGGAATGTCTCAGAAGCAGCCAGGAGGGTTCCTTTCAGGGCAGGTTGGGGGGCTGAGGAAACACCCAAGCTCAGGATTAACTTCAGGACATAAAGGAGTCCCATCCTTCATCAGGGATGAAGCGACCAAAGAATGGGCTCTATCCTGGTCTCACCAGCTCCCAGTCAGAGAAAATAAATGACTTATCCCTTGCATAGCTTTAGGACAGAAGATAAGCAGGCACAGCCCCCACAGCCCTACTTCTTGCCTTCTACTGCACCACCCTGCCACCTTTTTTGTTTTGGAGCAAAAAGGCCAGGAGGGAAAAGAGCAATTTCTAAAAAAAAAAACAAACCACAAACCAAAAACTGACAAAACGAAACCAAAAATCCCAAACGAAAATGAGGAGGTGGAGACTGGGAGAGCAGTACTGGTTTCTCTGCCGTGGGTGCCTGAGAGAGACGCCCTGAATCTGGCAAGACTTTCCCCAACACAGTTCCACCCTCTCCAGCAGCACCAACAAGTCTCAGAGTTGTCCATTTCCCACCCCGTTCCCTGCATCTGGAGTGGTACAGATGAGAGAGTTTCAATTCCTGCCTGTCTTTCATTTCTCTTCCCAAGCTGGGTATGGTTGGTTGGTTCCCTTTCCTCCTTCCTTCCTTTTTTGGCTTCTCTTTCCCTTTCCTTTCGACGTTTGTGCTCATGAGCGAAGTGTTTTGTTTTGTTTCAGTCTTTTGGTTTTAATTGCAGTCAGATGGCAGTGCCCCTTTACGGCATGACGCTCAAATGTTCCAAGTGTGGAGTAGTTTCTTCTGCTGAAGTTTCGGCCACAGCCACCAGTAACGCCATGTTAGTTCCTCTAATTTCAACTCCTTTTCTTTCTTTCTTTCTTTCCACTTGCTTTTTTTTTTTTTCTTCTTCTTCTTCTTCTTTTTTTTTTTTTTTTTTTTCTCTTTTCGTTTCGGTTTTTGCATTTCAGTTCCTTTTTTTATTTCCCTCTTCCATTTCCCTGCACTCACCCACCCGTGTTTGTTTTCTCTCCCCATGTCCCTGCCCACCTCCCCGACATCCCCCAGCTCTCCCCAACCTCATTCTGTGGGCCATGAGTAGAGCAGGGCTCCTGCAACACCCCTGGAGCTGATGGGCTGCATCCTGAAAAGCACTTTTTGACATGCCTAGATTTAAGATTTAAGCATGTGAGCAGCCCATGGAAGACAAAGGGACTCTGCATTGGTTGCAAGCCATTTAACTTGTTTAATGCCCCGTTCTTGGAGTTCCAACTTCAAACTGTGATTCCCAGTAATTCTGGTGGTAGACAGACATTCCAAAATCCAGCTTTGTCAACCCCTTGAGCACCTGCTTGAGTGTTTTATCCCAGAGGCTGCAGAGCACTGAGTGTGGTTTAAGTGAGTTGGTGAATCACTTCTAAGTGGTTTTTTTTCTTCCTCTTATGAAATGCTGAAGTTAAGTCTAATACCTCCTAGGCCTGCAGGTCTGATTTGATAAGTGTTGACTGCCTCTTTTGGACCCCTGAAAGCACTTGGAATTAATTCTCAAAATCTTAAAGCGTTTCATAGCTCTGAGTTACAAAAGTCAAATGCTGTTAAATCTCTTCTTAGATGCTACTGGAGTTAGCTTTCAAAAAAAAAAAGAAAAGAAAAAAATAATGCAAAGGCTTTGTTCTGCTGGAGAAATTGTTGCTATTTATGTGGTTGGCTTTTTTCCCAAAGGTTAAGGTTGGAGGGAGAGCGATGAGGGAAGGTTTGTCTTTCTTCCTTCCCGTTTGGAAATTTTATTATCTGTATCACATCCAAGTGATGCTACACTTTGGTTTTGATGTCTGAATTAGTACATGCAAAACGTGTGAGGGAAACAGTCTCAGATCATTTGCAGTTTGAAAATTCCTACCTTTAATTAATCTAAACTAAAAGAGGCAGCCAAGAGCCAGATCTCAAAGTGTAGAAAGATAAAAGAAAATCAACTCAAGAGCACCTGGAAGGTGTCCCTGCTCGTGGCAGGGGGCTGGAATGAGATGTTCTTTAAGGCCTCTTTTAACCCAAACCGTTTTATGATTCTGCGGTTTTCTCAGTGAAATGAAGAGCTGAACAAAATTTGATTTATTTTTCATTGCTAAGGTCGTTTACTCACCTTTTGCAGCAATGCCTGACTGAGATGGTGAGATGGAATCAGTCCAGACACATGTACCACAAGTCTGGAATGAGCAGCTCGCTGCTTTTTGGATTCCTGTAACTGCAGAGCAATGTTAAACCAGCAGAAGATTTACTATTAATAAATTAGACTCTTAAATAGGAGAGGCTTTCTGTTCATAGCAAATTAATTTTAAAAGTTAAACAGTCTCGAGTCCCTCTCCAATAGTGTCTGACATTGGCCTGAGATAAATCACAAATTCTGATTCATCTCCAAATCAGGAGAAAAAAGGGATAGGAAAGCCAGATCTCCTATTCTTCCTTCTTCTCTAATTTAAGTGGATTGATAGAAATTGGAGGGCTCTTGTAAGATGATTTTTTAGTGGTTTGTTTCCCAGCAGACTGGGTACTTCAGATGAGAGTGTCCAGTATCAATTTTGTTGTTTGTCCTCAAGAGTCCCATGCTCTTATCCTTGCAAAGGGAACACTGAGGAATACAGAAATCAGTTCACTCATTTCCCGTTGTGATCCACTCCATCCTGCAGCTGAACTGCTCCTGGTTTTCCTCCTCCAAATTTCTTGTAAACGAGGTTGCCCAAAAGGCAAAACTCTGATTATGCTTCGTGCCACTGCCACCCTTCTGCTGGGCTCCCTCCTCCCAGACCTTGCAGCAGCTTTTGGAGTCTTGAAATGTGGATTAAATGCCACGAGGATTCCTGCCCCCTCCCTGACCTGGAATGAACCATGATTTTTTTAGTGCAGAACTCACCAGGGCTGTTCCTGCCTTGTTCCTGCTGGGGTTGTTCCTGTAGGTTCCAGAGGTTTAATTCTGGGATAGCATGGAGTGAGAAATGGATCCTTTAGATGGTTTTTCTTGATTTTTGGAAATCTTTGTGGTGAGATCTGTGGTCAGAGAAGGAGATGTGTAAAGGAGGGAAAACAGAGTGAATTGATGGGAGAGAAAAATGACGGAAGTGGAAAAATAAGTACTGGAAATTGTGCAATTTCTTGACCTGGAGAATTATAAATGGAAATCTTTGGATGTCTGTGACCTGTTAGGGGTTAGCTGGACTTGACAGGTGTGGGTTAAATAAATCCTTCCCTTTAGGCTGTGCTGAGGAAGATCCTGGGCAGGTTTTGCCATTGGACAACCTCTGTTCCCACATTTCCTCCCGTTTATTGCTGCCTGTAGGGCACCTCAGCCTGCAAAATGTTACCTTGAAATTAATTTGTCTTTGCTACCTGCTAAAATTATTTTATCTGCGATGGAAAATGTGTCCCAGGGGCTTGGCTTTTCTTGGTACTTGCTGTGAATGAGGGAACCCACTGCAGATGGCAGGGAGTGCTGAGGGATGGACGGATGGATGGATGGATGGACGGATGATGGATGGATGATGGATGGATGGATGGATGGATGGATGGATGATGGATGGATGGATGATGGATTAGATGGATGGATGGATAATGGATGGATGGATGATGGATGGATGGATGGATGGATGATGGATGGATGGATGGATGGATGGATGGATGGATGGATGATGGATGGATGGATGATGGATGGATGGATGATGGATGGATGGATGATGGATTAGATGGATGGATAGATAATGGATGGATGGATGATGGATGGATGGATGGATGGATGATGGATGGATGATGGATGGATGATGGATGGATGATGGATGGATGGATGGATGATGGATGGATGGATGATGGATGGATGGATGGATGGATGGATGGATGGATGGATGATGGATGGATGGATGGATGGATGGATGGATGGATGGATGGATGGATGATGGATGGATGGATGATGGATTGATGGATGGGTGGATGGATGGATGGATGGATGGATGAAGGGATAAAGGGATGGATGGATGGATGGATGGATGATGGATGGATGGATGGATGATGGATGGGTGGATGTATGGATGGATGGATGGATGGATGGATGGATGATGGATGGATGGATGGATGGATGGATGGATGGATGGATGGATGGATGATGGGTGGATGGATGGATGGATGGATGTTGATGCTCCATCGCTAAAAGTGTCCAAGGCCAGGTTGGACAGAGCTCTGAGCAGCCTGGCCTAGTGGAAGGTGTCCCTGCCCATGGCGAGGGGTTGAAACTAAATGATCTTGAAGGTCTCTTCCAACCCAAACCATTCCATGATTTTATGAATTCGTGCCAAGCAGCTCATTGGAAATCTGGGCTCCCAGGCTCTGACCAGTGGGAAGAGATTGGTCCAAGATTAAAACCCTGGCACAGTGTATTTTCCAGGCACCCTACCCAAGAGCCAGAATCAGGGGTTCCTTGTGACCCTTATCATCATCATTCCTCTTAAATCCTTAGGAATTCACATGTCAAATCTCCCATCTAAGGGTTTTGCCCTTTTCCTTGGCTCAATATCCTTTTAGGGAGTCTTGGATGTCAGATTTTCTGCCTGTACTGTAATTCCAGGATTAATGTGAGTTATTGCTTCCATCTATGGCTGGTCTAGGAAGGAGACTGTTCCTCAGGAGAGTGTTGTCCTCATGGTTCGAGGAATTTGAAATCCTCAAAGTCCTTACCTGGGGATAACATCTGGATCCTGCAAGTCCTCACTGGACTCTCAGAGAACACCTTCCTTAATTAAAGTGAATAATGAAGCAGT